>NC_133424.1:42922500-43000000 GCF_049350105.2 Macaca mulatta
TGAGTAGCTGGGAATACAAGCATATGCCACCATGCATGGCTAATTAAAAAAAAATTAATTGTAGAGTCAGGGTTCTTGCCATGTTACCCAGGCTGTTTTGAACTCCTGGCCTCAAGCATTCCTTTCGCCTGGGCCTCCAAAAGTGCTGGGATGATAGGCACGTGGCACCACACCTAGCCTATTTGTCTATCCTTTTATTGCAAAGCCAAGTCTTCTTCTAGGCTTGTGGGTCTGCTGATTGGTGTTTCAGGCACTCTTTCTTATATAAACCACAACCATAACACATAATCTATAAAATTATTACAGTATCTTCAAAAGGGACAAAAAGGATCCTCACAAGGCAAAATAAGTGTGAAATTCCTCCAGATTTTTAGGGCTGGTCCCTATGTCTTACATTTCCTTCTCACACTTAACTTTCTACCAGTCTGCATTGAATCTTTACAAAGCACCGCATCTAGTTCTCATAGACACAACTACATCATTTACACTCTTATCACATCTGAGCAGCATATATATATATATGTGTGTGTGTGTGTTTATATATATGTGTATATATACGTGTGTATATATATGTGTGTGTATGTATATGTGTGTGTGTGTGTATATATATACATATATATATATATATATGTATATATATACACACATAGTTGTTGTTGTTTGAGACAGAGTCTCGCATTGTCAGCCGCACTGGAGTGCAATGGTATGATCTCAGCTCACTGCAACCTCCCTGCCCTGGGTTCAAGTGATTCTCTTCCCTCAGCCTCCCGAGTAGCTGGGATTACAGGCACCCGCCACCATGCCCAGCTAATTTTTTGTATTTTTAGTAAAGACGGGGTTTCACTATGTTGGCCAGGCTGGTCTCAAACTCCTGACCTCATGATCCTCAGCCTCCCAAAGTGCTGGGATTACAGGCGTGAGCCACCGTGCCCGGCCAATATTTTGTTATATGACATATTTACAATAACAAGTACAGGTGACAGATTCTGATTCTTGGTAAACATACAACTTGTGACTGGTGAGAACAGAAGTGTGCAGACATTCTAGAGTTCGGAATACTTATGGGAGCCCTAAATACCAGTTGCAATTTTACAGAAGGAACAGAGTGTATCTGTTATGTTGGTTAAGTTGAGTTCGTCTGTTGAGTTGGTTAAGTGTGGGCCAAGCCGAGAATCTTGGTTGTGTTACACTTAGACCTGGGTTCAAATCCTGGCTCTGAGACATTGGGAAAGTTAGCTTCTAGATCCAGGCTTCAATTGTGGCTGAGTGCAGTGACTCACACCTATAACCCCAGCACCATGGGAGGCTGAGTTGGGAGGATCACTTGAGACCAGGAGTTCAAAACCAGCCTGGTCAACATAGCAACACCCTGTCTCTACAAACGAAAAATCAAAATTAAAACAATAGCCAGGAGTGGTGGCCTGCAGTCCCAGCTACTTGGGAGGCTAAAGCGGGAGGATCGCTTGAGCCCAGGAAGTTGAGGCTGCAGCGAGCAGCGATCTTACCACTGCACCCCAGCTTGGGTGGCCCAAGAGTGAGACCCTATTTCAAAAAATAATCATCATCATAATAATAAGCTTCAATTTCCTCATCTGTAAAGTGAGGACAGAAATGGTTCCATAGCATAGCAAAATTGTCAAGAGATTAAGCTAGATAGTGCCTGTAAAGTGTTTAATACAAGATCTGGCACATGGGAGGTGTTCAAAATAAGTAAGTGCTGCGAGCGCTGCTGCTAGTGGTTCCATTTTATTCTCAATGTGGTAAAATACACATAACCTAAAGTTTACCATCTTAACTATTTTTAAACGTGCAGCTCAGTAGTGGTAGGTGAATTCGTGTTGTTCAGCCGACCTCCAGAACCCTCTTCATTTTGCAAAACTGAAACTCAATACCCATTAAACAACAACTCTGCATTCTCTCCTGCTCCCCAGCCCCTAGCAACCCAATGACGCCCATTTTTGACCCTGTAACTATTTTCTGCCATCCTGTATTTCTTGTTACTCTTTGAGTCCCTCCCATTCAAGCTACCAGAGGCCCATTGCCTCAAAGAAGAGGTGGGCTAACAGAAAACAGAAAAATAACTTTTAGGAGCTTTCACGTCTCAAGCCCAAGCCTAGAGGAGTAGAGAACAACATAAGGTTTCCTTCTCCGGAGACTAGGCAAATGCTCCGGAGGGAAGAAGAGGAAAAGGAAATAAAAAGCTTAGGTGCTGGTGGGTCCTCGAGAAGGGCCTGGTACCAGCTATCCTTGGGATTCAACCCGAGCAAGAAGATAAGAATATTTGCAGGGGGAATGAGGCACTACCCAGCAAAGACACAGCACTGGACAGAATGATGACCCACTACAGGGACCACACCACCCTAGTCCTAAAGGCACCTTGTCATTCTGTAAGATTCCAGGAAAATCTAGAAAACCTGCAATGTGGCTAACATTTTTTCATCAGACTGAAAAAACTGAGGGCCTGAATTAAAAATTTAGCTGAATTAGGCCAGAAGTGGTGACTCGTGCCTGTAATCCCAGTGCTTTGGGAGGTGGAGGTGGGAGGATCACTTGAGGTTAGGAGTTCAAGACCAGCCTGGGCAACATAGCAAAACCCTGTCTCTACCAAAAAAAAAAAAAAAAAAAAAAAAAAAAAAAAAATTACAAACATTAGCTGGGTACAGTGGCATGCTCCTGTAGTTCCAGCTACTCAGGAGGCTGAGGCAGGAGGATCATCTGTGCCTAGGAGGTGGAGGTTACAGTGAGCTATCATCAGGCCACTGCACTCCAGCCTGGGAGACAGAACAAGACCCTGTTTCTAAAAAAATAATAATTTTTAATTTACCTGAATAATGAGAAAAGCAGTCGGAGATATTTTTTCTGCACTCTTGATCTTGAGTACTGGGACTAAAAGCTGTTCTATTCTATACCCTGCCCCTTCTACTCAGGGCCTGGGGTGCCAGTGACTACACTTCACACTGCCTCAGTCTACTGCCTTGCTCAGACTTCAGGCCCAAGGGGAACAACATATTCCCACAGCTTATGCCTGATGGGACAGCTGAGGTCATGTCCTTACCTATGAGCCACAGCCCTGTGGCCAGCGGGATGAGATCATTCTGATATGCCTCAGCTAGAGCCACATGCCCCATGATCAGAGCTGGGAAAGGTATTGTCTGAAAGTGAGTTCAGGCTGGCGGCAGTGACTCTTGCCTTTAATCCCGGCACCTTGGTTGCTGGGGGTCCAGAGGTCTGGACACTCAACCACCAAGTGGAAATATAGCAAATTAATTGGCTTGTTAATATGAATAATACTTAATATCAATAAATATTAGGCAAGGTTTTATTGAACATCCGTTGTGTGCCAGGCACTGTTTTAGGGGGTCAGGTTCAGCAGTGAATCAAACTAACGCAAATCCTTTTCCTCAGGACCCTTACATGTAGGAAGAAGATACGGGTTCAAAGAGGGAAGACGGATCTGGCTGGAGGAAAATGAGCTGTGGCCGGAGGGAAGAAGGATCTGGAGAGAGAGAAGAGGGCTCTGGAGGGAGGAAGAGGGCTCTAGAGGGAGGGAAGAGGACTCTGGAGGGAGGAAAGTGGGCTCCAGAGGGAGGGAAGTGGCCCCTGGAGAGAAGTAAATGGGATCTGGAGGGAGGAAGAGGGCTCTGGAAGGAGGAAGTGGGCTCTAGAGGGAGGAAGTGGGCTCTAGAGGGAGGGAAAAGGACTCTGGAGGGAGGGAAGTGGGCTCTGGATGGAGGGAAGTGGGCTCTGGAGGGCTCTGGAGGGAGGGAAGAGGACTCTGGAGGGAGAGAAATGGGCTCTGCAGGGAGGGAAGTGGCCACTGCAGGGAGGGAGATGGGCTCTGGAGGAAGGGAAGTGGGCTCTGGAGGGAGGGAAGTGGACTCTGGAGGGAAGGAAGTGGGCTCTGGAGGGAGGGAAGTGGACTCTGGAGGGAAGGAAGTGGGCTCTGGAGGGAGGGAAATGGGCTCTGGAGGGAGGGAAGTGGGCTCTGGAGGGAGGGAAGTGGTCTCTGTAAGGAGGGTGGAGGACTCTGAAGAAAGTGAAGAGGGCTCTAGAGGGAGGGAAATGGGCTCTGGAGGGAAAGAAATGGGCTCTAGCAGGAGGAAAGAAGGATTTGGAGGGAGAAAAGAGGGCTCTGGAGAGAGGGAAGTGGCCACTGCAGGGAGGGAAATGAGCTCTGGTGGGAGGGAAATAAGCTCTGGTGGGAAGGAAATGAGCTTTGGAGGGAGGAAAATGGGCTCTGGAGGGAGGAAAATGGGCTCTGGAGGGAGGGAACTGGGCTTTGGACAGAGGGAAGTGGGCTCTGGAGTAAGGGAAGACGGCTCTGAAGAGAGGGAAATGGGCTCTGGCAGGAGGAAGGAGGTATCTGGAGGGAAGGAAGAGAGCTCTGGAGGAAGGAAATGGGCTTTGGTGGGAGGGAAATGGGCTCTGGAAGGAGGGAAATGCTTCACTCAAATGTTTGCTCCCTGGGCCTCCTTCTTCTTCAGCAGGAATTTCACATGTTCCTGGCACCGGCCTGTCAAAGCACAGGCTTATTATCTCCTCCTAAACACCAGGACAAGCTTCCAGAACAGAGCCTCACCACCATAAGAGGCAACTGAGGCTGTTTCCTAGAATGAAAGCGATCCATATGTAAAAAATGCAATAAGCAAGTCAGCAGTTTTATTGATTTCTTTTCTTCATACTTCCTTAACCAATTAGTTTGAAACAGTGTAAAACGGGCTATGTGACAGATTGCTCAACAGAACTCACATTTTTTTGTGGGGGGAAGACATGGTCTCACTCTGTTGCCCAGGCAAGAGTGCAATGGCACAATCACAGCTCACTGCAGCCTCAAACTCCCGGGCTCGAGCGATCCTCCCACCTCAGCCTCTTGAGTAGCTGGGACTACATTTGTGTGCCACCACACCTGGATAATTTTTTATATTTTTGTAGAGATGGGGTCTCACTACGTTGCCCAGGCTGATCTTGAACTCCTGGCCTCAAACAATCCTCCTGTCAAGGTGCTGGGATTATAGGCAAGAGCCACTGCCCTCAGCCTGAAGTCATTTTCAGACAATACCTGGATGACTTTTGCCTACCTACCCGCTCCCACACGTACCCCACTGCACACACAGTGTGAATAAGCATGCACGCAGGTTGGTTTGGACCACCCAGGATTCAATCCTCCTTTTGGTAATAGATTCAGAATTACACTTGTAGTTCTTACGCTTTCCCTACGTAGCTCATGTACTTCAATGGATTTTGATGCTTTTCCGTCTCTGATCATGGGGCACGTGGCTCCGGCCTAAGCATATCAGAATGATCTCATCCCTCTGGCCACAAGAATGTGGTTCATGGGTAAGGACATGACCTCAGTTGTCCAATCAAGCATAAGCTATGGGAATATGCTCTTCTCTGCTAGGCATGAATGAGGAACCGTGGGGCCTGAGCATGAGGCCAACAGCAGTGTTAAGACCACAAGAGGCTGAGAACAGGGCTGCTGAGAACGGAGTGGTTTTCAGATAAGTTCTCTGATTCTTTAACATGCTCCCCTCAGACGGTGGAGCTTAATGCCCCTACCTTGAATGGGCTGGATTTGGTAGCCTGCTTCTAATGGATAAGGTGTGGCAAAAGTCATGCTATGCAACTTCCCAGACTTGGTCATAAAACCAAGAGCACCCACCTGGCTCTCCCTCACTCTTGGATCCTTTGTTCTGGGGAAGCTAGCTGCCATGTTGTGAGGAGGCCCGTGGGAAAGAACTGAGCTCCCCTACCAGAAACCCCCAGCACCAATCCGCCCGCCATGCGAATGAGTTATCTAAGAAGCACATCTCCCCCGTTCATCCAGAGGATTGTAGAACCAATGGACACATCTTCACTACACCCTTTTGGGGAGATTTAGAGCCAGAAACACCAAGCTAAGCTTCTCCTGCATTCCTAACCCATAATAACTGTGAGAAGCCAAAAGTGTTTTGTTGTAAGTAAGTGAGTTTTTAGGTAATCTGTTACATGGCAGTAGATGATAGGCACAGAAACCCATACCAAGACAAACAATCATTAAGTTGCTGGATCAACCCTCACCTGAAGTTTGCTTGATCCTTTGGACTTTTCAGTTAAGCAGGTCAATAAAGTTTCTTTCTTATTTAAGCCAATTTGAGTTGGGTTTTCTGTTATTTTTCCTTGAAAGCATATTGGTAGACATATTACCAATCCTTTCCTCTGGTCTCAGACTTCTAAAGGGAGCTAAAAATATAGAATAGCTCATTTTATTTAAATTCAAATCCTTGTTTCAGTTACTCCTGCTTGTAACTGTGGCATTTGTGCTAATGGAAGCAGATGCTGTTGCAATCTCCATGCAGACAATTCCTTCTCTGGCTTAAGGATGTAATACATAGAAATGGGAAGGTAATTTACACCTGAATATATAAAGAGTCTACAGGTAATAGCCCTTAAATGTATCACATCCGTAGACACTGATTGTTATTTGCCTGCCCAAAGCCACCAAAGAGAAGGAGAGAGAAGAGATGTTAATTCTTGATTGACAGTGGGCCTTCTAGCATTCTTCAAACCAAAATGGAAAACAGAGAGAACTATGTGATGGTTACAGGACTTACATGCCTGAAAACCCAGTGTTCCCTTTCTCTGTCCTTTGGAAGTAATTTGTTTTGTTTGTTTGTTTGCTTGCTTGCTTGCTTGCTTGCTTGTATTGCAATGCACCAAAGAGAAAGTAGGACTTTCCTTTAAGAAAAAAAAATTAAAAAATGATTTGTGCATGTGTATGTAACAATTGGGAAACATCACAGCAAGATAGCATGTGACTCAGGTGATTGACAGTGTTCAGAAGGATCTGGAAGAAAGAAATGAGGCTTATGGTAGGGTCTGGAATGCAGTAAATCTAAGTTAAAAGGAGTTGCTGGATAAAATACATCTCCAAGAGCCTTTGGCTATCTTCCTTCTCTGAACAAAACTAAGATTGGCCAATAACAATTATAGTACCTCATGTGTCAACTGTGGATATTGTCCTACTGCATAGACATTTCCATGTGAAAGCTGTAGATTGAGGGTCTATTTACACCTGATAAGACTTGTCAGTAAATTATATCTTTATTATTGCTTCTAGGTTCCCTTCCTGGATTTTTAGAACTTGACCGCTTGGATTACTGGCTCTTCATTCAGGAAGAACTTTGAAATTTACTTATATGAATTTCATCAGAGATATCCTTAAGACTCATTGCATGTTTCAAACTAACTTATTTTGGGGGATAGATTAGGGTTGATGTTTGGATTTGGAGTCCTAAGAACTCAATATGGATCTCACTTTCCCCTTAATGCAAATAAAACCCTGAGAAAGTTCTTGAATCTCTCCAAACATTAGCCTTTCATCTGTAATATTAATTATTTTGTTTGTAATAATAAAAGTAGCACACACTCTTATATAACTTAAGATGTTGCAGACCCTGTTCTCACCATTTTCCATTTCTTAACTCATTTAATCACATCACCTAATGTAATTCTCTCATCCCAAAGCTCAGTACATATTAGACACTGCAATGACAGTATCCCCTTTCATTTAGAAATGAAATATTAAAAAGCATAATTAATAGACGGAGCACAAAATTATCTATTGTAACATTTCTCACCCATCTTGGTGATGCTAGTCTAAAAAATGTTTTTACATTTATATTCTGTGACCAATTTTTTCACTCTCTCCCACATACACAGTCACGCACACACATACACACACACACGCATGGTGAAAGAGCACGATTTGTGAAAATCAATGTGTCATTGCCTTTTCTATAACGTCCATCTCTATTCAATCCACCTGGTATCACTGGGGACATCAGAGAGACACTGTGCTTCAAAGACAAATGCCATCTTAATTGGACAAGTCTCTTTTTAACATTTAACATTTCCTGTTGGATCTAGTTTAAACCAGTCAATATTTTTTTTTTATAAACAGGGGAGGGGGGGGGAAAAAAACATGGTCTAAAACCCACATCTCTAAGTTATTGGTGTTTGGTGCAGCTGCGTTGATTCTAGTATTCACGTAGGTGCAATGCCATGCATGGGTATTAGCCATATTATTCACAGGGTTCAGGGCTGTGTGCAAACTGCATCAGTGACTGAATATGAGTTACCACCACCTCACATCATCACCCACAATAATAGGAACCCAAACTGGTGGAGATGACCCAAGTTCTGCCTACTGAGACCCAAGTTCTCTGTGGAAACACCGAAAGATGTCTTGCTCTGGATTGCCAGTTTGATGCAAAATCCCTGAGGAAGTGCAATGCAATGTGCTACTTTCTCTTCAAATTAAACCCAGGCTCCAAAGCCACGTGGTGAACCCACTACGAAGACAGCACGACTCAGGAAGAACCCTGCTTATGGACTTCGATAGCAGAGAGGCCTGGTTTCAAATACCAGCTCTGTCACCTGCTCTTTCCTGAACCAATATTTTTTTTTGTTAGGATTAGATGAGATGATACTGATGTACTCTCTAAACATAGAAGGCTTTCAGTAAATGGCAGAAGAAGCAAGAAAAGTAATAATCATCTTTGCCTCTCCTTTCCTACCTCTTCCCTTGAGCTCCACATTTATGCAGAACTCAACCTAATAAGTCAAACTCACCATCTAGACCTTAAACTTGCACAAACCAGAAAGTTGGGTCATCGCCACATCCTCTCCTCTCCGTTCTTACCAATTCTGTAACTAAATTAAGACCTTCACTGGACTTCAACTTTGGACTTTGTTTCAGAAGTCAGAATTTTCTTCCTTCTTCTAAATAGATACAGAAGCAAGATGAAGAACAAAAAATGTGCTTATAAGTATTTAAGGAAATTAAAAGATAAATGCAATGCAAGACTCCAAGATATATGCGCGGCTGTCAAAAGCAGCTGAGATTGAGGGGAAGCCACATAAGAGGAAGTGAAAAGAGATGCAGCATGTGGCCTCAGGATCAAATGGTGGAATCTCTCAGGAAGGACAAGCAGAAAGATATTTTTTTAAAGGAGAAGGACTCAGGTGAGAGTCCTGAAGTGCAAGGTTATCCCTGTTTTCAACAATGGGACCAGGAAACAGAACAAACTGGGTTTATGCTCAGAACATGGTTGGCCTGGCTTGGGACAAAATAGCAGAGTCAGCCATAGTTGCAGGAAGCAGTCTGTCTCTGAGGCAACAGAAAAGAGAAAATATTTTTATTTATTTAAAAAATGTAGCTATGTAAGTTGTACAGTATGATGTTTTGATATGCATACATATAGTGAAATTATTACTACAGTCTCCAACTTAGGATGGTTTGACTTACCACCGCTTTTGTCATGGTGCAATAGTGATTGACAACCAGAAGTTTTCAGATTTAAGCACTGGTGACTCTTTGACCGATACTCCGGGCTGTATTTTCACTTGATGGGTTTATGAGAATGTAATCCCATTGTATGTGGAGGATCACCTGTGTACAGTCAACTAAATATCCCATCCATCTTCTCACGTAGTTACCTTTTTGTGTATGTGTATAGTGAGAGCAACTGAAATGGACTCTCTTAGCAAATTTTCCAGTTTACAATTCAGTATTCCTAACTATAGTCCTCATGCTGTACATTAGATCTCTGGACTTAGGCCTCCTCCGTAACCACAACTCTGTACCCTCTGATGAACATCTCCCCATTTCCTCCCACCTGCCTGCCCATGGAAACCACCCTTCTACTCTCTGTTTCTACATATTCAGCTTTTATATATTCCACATATAAATGAAATCATGCAACATTGCTCTTTCTATGTCTGGCTTATTTCACTTAGCATAATGTCCTCCAGTTCATTCATATTGCTACAAATGGCAGGATTTCCATTTTTAAGGCAAAATAATATTCCACTGTGTGTGTGTGTGTGTGTGTGTGTGTGTGTGTGTGTCACATTTTTCCAATCCATTCATCTGTCCATGAATAACCTAGGTTGATTCCTTATATTGGCTACTGTGAATCATGTTGCAGTGAACAAGGGAGTCCAGATACCTCTGAGGCAGTGATTTTATTTTCTTTGGATGTGTACCCAGAAGTGAGACAGCTGGATCATATGATGTTCCTATTTTTGAGAAGCCTTCATACTGTTTTGTATAATGACCGCACCAACCTACACTCCCACCAGCCTCCTAGTGGGGTACAAGGGTTCCCTTTTCTTGACTCCCTCGCTGTCATTGTTACCTCTTGTCCTTTTGACAACAGCTGTTCTAACAGGTGTGAAGTAATATTTCATTGCGGTTTTGATTTGCAACTCAGAAGGGAAAATCTGACACATGAGATCTGAAAGGCTCCCCATCGTCCATCCCTTGGTCCTCCAAGGCCATGCTTTACCTCCACCTGGAACTTCTGCTAATGCCTAGCAGGGGCAAATTAAACACATCCAACTATGAGTCATAAAAGGAGTGGACATGACTTCTATACAGAAATCTCAAAAGGAAAAATTGGAAAAGAGTCACAAAACTTAACAAAATGAAAAACTCCCACCAGAAGTTATATTTCCATAGAGTAGGTAAGAACTATGACCAAATATGTGGTCATGACTTAAAAAATGGGAAATGGTTATATCTATACAGGAAGGTTTTAAAAAAGAAACAATTGTCTTATGTACATTAGCTTGGTGTTAAAGGATGTCATTCAAAGATGAAAAATCTAGTGATAAATCACACACACACATATATGTATAAGAAACTAGGTATTGGCCGGGCACGGTGGCTCAAGCCTGTAATCCCAGCACTTTGGGAGGCCGAGACGGGCGGATCACGAGTTCGGGAGACCGAGACCATCCTGGCTAACACGGTGAAACCCCGTCTCTACTAAAAAATACAAAAAACTAGCCGGGCGAGGTGGCGGGCGCCTGTAGTCCCAGCTACTCGGGAGGCTGAGGCAGGAGAATGGCGTAAACCCGGGAGGCGGAGCTTGCAGTGAGCTGAGATCCGGCCACTGCACTCCAGTGGGGGTGGCAGAGCGAGACTCTGTCTCAAAAAAAAAAAAAAAAAGAAACTAGGTATTGTATGAGTCTGTTCTTGCATTGCTTTAAAGAAATACCTAAGACTGGGTGTTTTATAAGGAAAAGTGGTTTATTGGCTCACAGCACTGCAGGCTGTATAGGAAGTATGGCAGCTTCTGCTTCTGGGGGAGCTGCAGGGTGCTTCCTATCATGGTAGAAGGCAAAAAGGGAGAGAGATGTCTCACATGACCAGAGCAGGAGGAAGGGGGTGGGGGTGCCACACACTTTTTAAAAAAACTGATCTCGTGATAACTCCATACGCAAACAGCACTAGGAGGATGGTGCTAAACCATTCACGAGAACCACCCCTCACCCTCCATGATCCAATCACCTTCCACCAGGCCCCACCTCCAGCACTAGGGATTATAATTCAACATGAGATTTGGGTGGGGACCCAGATCCAAAACATATCCGATATATACTAGCAAACTATTGCAAACTAAAATTGGGTGATGGAAGGGAAAGGAAGAGAAAGAAAGGAAAACAAATACGTTAATTGTATCATTAATTATGGCAGGGAATGAAGAAGAGCATGTCTAAAGAAATAAGAAGTAAAAGTCTCATATAGAGTTATAATTGCAGAAGTTATAGCTTGTAAGAAACACAAGCCTTTTTAAACATCGAGAGAATCAAAGCACATAAAATAGATGACATAGTAGAGGACTTTAAAAAACAAAAAATGTAATACACAATGATATCTCAGAACCTAGACCAAACATGCGTCATGGAAAATGTCAGTGGGCTCAATTGATCAATCAGAAACATTTTCAGTTTGTCCCACAAAGCAAAGCTGGCCTCCGCTGTAGTCCAGAGACACATTAGATCGTTCGTTCAGCACAGTTGAATATAAAAGGATGTTTAACAGATACCCAAATAGACGTAAACAAAAGGAAGCAGAGGCCATACTCTTCATACCTGAGAAGGTAGACTTCAGGATAAAAGCATGAAATGAGACATACAAGGGCACTTCATAATTCTAAAGGGGAGAAATTCACGGTGACGATATAAACATTCTGAATACCCACACATCCGAAGCAGCAAGAATGCAGCAGGAATTACAGGAGACTCAAGAGAAACCCGTAGTCATGCTCGTAGCCAGAGGTCACGCACCACTCTCGGCCCATGAGAGGCCAAGTGGACCCAGAATTCGAGTCTAGCAGCCCTCGATAACATAATTACTAACACAGACTGTGCTGAGTCATACAGACCACATACCTTGATAATAGATCACTTATTTTCATTTTCAAAATGCCCATAAAAACATTTATAAAAGAACAGATCACATTCTAGGCTACGAAGAAACTCCAATACATTTTTTAAAAATCGAGAAAGAGTGTAGACATGATTTTCTGATCACAATATAATAAAAACAGAAGTAAATAAAATCAGAAAATAAAAAATCTTTTCCATCTGAAAATTTTAAAAAAAATTGCTTTTAGGTTAAAAAACAAAAATGCTCCTAGGTTAAGGAAAAAACACAACTCAAAATTTAAGAATGTCTTTAAAACAATAGTGAAAATACTACATTTCAGAAACTATGAATACAGCTAAAAAACACTCTGAGAAAAAGTAATAAACTAAAAAATGTATATCAATTTTAAAAGGGAGAATAAATACAAATGAATTAGGCATGTGACTTAACAAGTTAGAAATAAAACAAAATGATAAGAGAAAAATCAATAAACATAAAAGCGGAAATTAATAAGATAGGAAGCTAGAAACCCAGAAAACTAAAGAATAAATTCACAAACTGTTTCTTTAGAGTAAGGAGAAGAACAATACAATAAGAAACCCAAAACAGGTCTAAGCTTTGGCAAATTTTACTATCTTAAAAAAAAATCGGCTGACCTGATAATGCTTAAACTGTTCTAGGGCATTTTTTTTAAAAAAGGAAATTATGAAAGTCTTTTATTGAAACAAATACAACAATACACCCAAACCTGAAAGAGATTGGACCTTAAAAAACTAAAAAACAAAAAAAGTAGTCTAACCTTATTGTGTACATTGGTGCAAAAATCATCTGTGAAATATAAACAAACTACATTCATTAGATCATCAAAAAACAATAAGCTATAAAAATGAGGCTTTATTTCAGAAATTTAACAATGGCAAAATAATACAAAAATCCACTACATAAGTCAATCTACTACTATATTTAAGGAGAAAAACATATGATTATCTCAAACACGAACAAAAAGTACTTGTTAAAATTCAACAATTCTTGATCATATAAAAGAACAACAAAAGTTCAATACAATAAGACGAATAAATAAAGGTTTCCTAGAAATGTATGCAAAAGGCAATGACCAAGTTGAAAGTGGGGACCAGGAAAATTCACAGAAAGGAAATATAAATGATTCAAACATAAGAAGAAAAAAAAATCTCAGCTTTGCTGTAATGAGAGATCCCCCAAATTAAAGCTATCTTGAGATGCCGTTTTTCACCTATTGAATTGGCAAAAATCCAAAAGTTTGATAACACTCTGTTAGTGAGACTATGGGAAAACAGATATCATCTATTGCTGTTGGGAATATGAATTGGTGTAACCCCTGTGGAGGGCAAATCAGCACCATCTATCAAAATTACATATGTATATACCCTTTGACCCATCAATTATACATTTGGGAATTTATACTCCAGTTTCACTTGCACACGTGTGAAATGATGTCTGTGCAAGGTTATTCATTAGCATTGCTTGTAAAAGCAGAAATGCTGAATAATGTAAAAGTCCATCTAGAGGAAACAGGTTAAATAAATTATGGTACATCCATACACTATAATACCATGAAACTATTAAAAACATGAGGACACTTTCTATATATGGGTATGGAAAGATTGCCACAATATAGCATGAAGTTAAAACAAATAAACAAAAGCAGTGTGTCAAACGGCATGTACATTGAGATGCCTTTTGTGTAAAAGGAGAAAAAAGTATGTATTTGTGTTAGGTTGCAAGCAATTTTGTTGTCTTAAGAAAGAATCCTTCAAATGTTGACGCCAACCCATTTCTTCTGGTTGATCACCCACCATTGGTTCCTCCAACCTGCACCCCACTCTGACCACACAACCTATGTTCTAGTTACATGGAGCCACCTGACAATCTCTGGATATCTTTGTGTATATTGTTTCTTCTGCCTAAAGCACCAAGGGACCTGTGTCTGCCAGATGACCCAGTTCCAACAGTACCTCTGCGGTGGGCACAGAGTGAGTGGCTCCCTTCTCCACAGTCACGTGCACATCCTTCGTTTTTGGGTTGTACTGAGATTCTTTGCTCAGATACGTAACTCCCCACAAAAGACCTTGAGAAACCCAGGACCAGGTCCAAGTATTTTACTTTCCTATGCGTCCCAGTGACTTATCCAGCCCAGATCACACGTGCAATAAATATGCCTTCAATGACGAGGGGTTGTAAACAGCCTTAATGTCCATTGATGAATGAATGGCTAAACAAAATATGGTATAGACATAATGGAATATTACTCAGCCACAGAGTGGCAAGAAATGCTGGTACATGCTATGATATGGATGAAGCTTGAAGATATTCTATAAATTGAAATAAGCCAGACAGAAAAGGACAAATGTTGTAGGATCCCACTTCTATGAGGCACCTACAGCAGTTGAATTCATAGAGACACAGTAGAATGGTGGTTGCCAGGGGCTGGAGGAGGGAGAAACAGGGAGTTACTGTTTAATGGGTACGGAGTTTCATTTTGAGGAGATGAAAAGGTTTTGGAGATGGATGGTAATGATGGTTGCCCAACAATGTGAATGGACCCAATGCACTTAAAAATGATTAAAATGGTACATTTTATGCAATGCGTATTTCATCACAATAAAAAGTATGACTTAAATGGGGTATCCAAAGACTCCTTAAGATCGAAAGTCTTTATCCTTGGTTGGGTGCCGTGGCTCATGCCTGTAATCCCTGCACTTTGGGCGGCTGAGGCAGGAGGAGGATTGCTTGAGCCCAGGAGTTTGAGACCAGCCTGCGTAGCATAGAGAGACCTTGTCTCTACAAAAAATACAAAAATCAGCCTGGCATGGTGGCATGTGCCTGTTGTGCCAGCCACTCAGGAGACTGCTGTGGGAGGATTGCTTGAGCCTCGGGAGGTCAAGGCTGCAGCAGAGAGCTGTGATCTGCACCACTGCACTCCAGCCTGAGCAACAGAGGCCCCGTCGGAAAACAAACAAACAAACAAAAAAACAAAAACACATCCTCTCATCTTCTGCCAAAGAAGGAAAAAGAAAAGTCTTCATCCTGCAGAACACTTTTGTATCCTATTCCTGAACATGGTAAATATTGTGCATTGCTTCCTTGTTCATCTGTCAAAATCCATTCTACTTGTAGAAAGTTCTCCTGGGACTTCATCGAAAGCTATAAATAAGTGGTCACTAAGACCTTAGTAAATAGGCTGCACCATTCATTTGTCAATAAATATTGATGACCCCCTAGGTGGCAGACACCAGAGGCTGGGGATACAGAGGTGAAAAAGATGGACATCTCTCCTCACCTCAAGGGGCTTACCCGCAATGCTGAACCCGCAGACCTTGAGTCACTTTCAAGACCCTTTGCCTCCAGGTCCTTCCGTCCAGGGGGCCACCCACTCCCTGGCCCCCTCCTCTCCTCTACCCTCTGTAGCAGTGTTCACATAGGATGCTGTGCGTCAGCTAATGTTCCACGGCAGAGAACCAATTCCCTTAAGTAAATAAAACACAAAAAGTTTATGAAATACATCGTCTGGGTAGAAAAGCACTGCTCATTTATATGTTTTATTTGTGAGTGGGTTATTGCTGGGGTAGAGAAGTGCTATTGATTTTTGTATGTTGATCTTGAATCCAGCAATCTAGCTAAACTCTATTATTAGTTCTAAATGTGTGTGTGTGCGTGCATGTTTATTTCTTTGGTTATTCTGGGTAGATGATAATATCATTAGCAAATATGCCCATTTTATCTCTTCCCTCCCAATTCTGAATTTTTTTCCTTCATCATGTTGGCCATGACCTTTTCAAAAACAAACAAGTATAAGGCATCCAAAAGGATCAATTTTATTATATTGAAATTAAAAAAAAAAAAAAAAAACCTGTTCAAAGAAACCAGGAACAATGTTACTAAATGCTAGAACAGGAGAACAGATTTGCCAAACCTAAAACAACAGGGGATTACTGTTTCTAGAATATGTAAGGAATTTCTGCATCTCAACCAGGAGAAAATGTCAACCTAATGGAAAATTGGTCAGAGGATATGAATAGTAATTCAGAGAAGAGAAAATTTTAAAACTAAGAAGCACAGTGGTGAGATGCTTACAAACATTCATCAAAGAAGTGCAAATTAAAATAATAATAAATATCACTTTATACATATTAGACTGGCTGAACTGCTGAGCCGAAGAATGCAAAATGTTGAAGGGAGTGTGGGCATACGCAATTGTAATTCACTGCTTTGGGGAATGCTATTGGTACAGCAATTCTGGAGAAAATTGGGCAGCCTGGTCACATTTTTTTTTCTTGGCTTGGCTTTTTATTTACTTTTTAAATTTTATTTTACTTTAAATTCTGGGAATACATGTGCAGAACATGCTAGTTTGTTACATAGTTATGTATGTGCCACCGTGGTTTGCTGCATCTATCAACCCATCATCTAGGTTCTCAGCCTAGCATGCATTAGGTGTTTGTCCTAATGCTCTCCTTCCCCTTTCCCCCGACCCCCCGACAGGCCCCAGTGTGTGATATTCCCCTCCCTGTGTCCATGTGTTCTCATTGTTCAGCTCCCACTTATGAATGAGATCATGTGGTGTTTGGTTTTCTGTTCCTGTGTTAGTTTGCTGAGAATGATGGCTTCCAGCTTCATCCATGTCCCTACAAAGGACATGAACTCATCCTTTTTTATGGCTGCATAGTATTCCATGGTGTATATGTGCCACATTTTCTTTATCCAGTCTACCGTTGATGGGCATTTGGGTTGGTTCCAAGTCTTTGCTATTGTGAACAGTGCTGCAATAAACATCCACGTGCATGTGCCTTTATAGTAGAATTATTTATAATCCTTTGGGTATATACCAAGTAATGGGATTGCTGGGTCAGATGGTATTTCTGGTTCTAGATCCTTGAGGAATTCCAATATGGTTGAACTAATTTACACTCCCACCAACGTGTAAAAGTGTTCCTATTTCTACACAGCCCCGCCAGCATCTGTTGTTTCTTGACTTCGTAATATTCGCCATTCTGACTGGTATGAGGCGGCACCTGCTCCTGTACTTCTATCCCCCACGTTTCCACACACGGCCCTTAGTGGACACATACAGAGAAGTTGATGGGTAGCAGGGTTTGACATGCCGAATAGTTGGAGACAGTTGAGTTGTCCCTTATTGGTGTGTGGACAGACAAAATACCATGGATGCAAGCCATGGGTCGGATACAGCAATTGAAAAAAAAAAAAATTCTAGATGTACAGATACCAACCTGGATGGGTCTTGAAAACATAGTACCACATAAGAGAAAGTCAACAAAATATTACAATGTCTCAACCAATACTGTTTACATAAAATCAAGTTCCACGCATACAAATCAATCGTACACATTTTGCAAGAACACATGTAAACACAAAAAGCAAGTATAGGTCAAACACATCAAAACAGTTGCCTACTGGGAAAGGAAAAGGGGATAAAGTGAATGAATAAATACCACAAAAGCAGACCCTCGTACAGAGTGATGGTGGCAATGCCACGTGATGAAAGAGTGAGAGACTTTTTGTAAAAAAAAGAAGAAATACCGTAAAGACCTCTGCTGAGAGAACAAGGGCTTCCAGAGAGAAAAACAGCAGTAAAACCAGTGTCTGCCATACAAGTACTAACCAGGCCTGACCCTGCTTAGCTTCGGAGACCAGGTGTGTTCAGGGGAAACACAACCCAGTGTCTCAAGAGTTGCATGGGGCTTCTAGCTCAGCCAAAGCACCATCGCAAGATGTTCGATGTCTCAAGATGCCCACGAGGAGAGGCCCCGACCACACACTATGGGGCTACAGTGAACTCCAAGGGAAAGCACGACTGGGAAGAAAGACAAGCGTTTTTACCTGCTTACCACATGAGGCAGAAAACGAGGTGGTGGCACACAAGAGGGAAGAGGGACAGGAGGAGGATGGGGAGCATCTCGTTCGTCTCACCACCCTCTGCCTTCCTCGTGCTGTTTTGTGCACAAAGAGGGGGGCGTCTTGTCTACATATCTGGCCAGACTCCAAACCCTCTGTTACCAATGAGATACGTAAGTGTGCAGGAGGAGCAGACCTGGGGAGCAGAGAGACCAACCCTGTATTCATCCTATGGAGGGAGTACCTCCTTCTCTAAGTTCTGATTTATAGAAGATAAATAATTGGCTTCAGAAGCCCGTTAGTCACGCAGGAACACACCTCACTTTCCCTGGGTTACTTCTCTTGGATATATCATTTGATGTTGCAGCAGAATGGGGGTTGCACCCCCAGGTTAACTGATTCCCTACAGAAAGCCCGGGGCAGTGAGAGGCCGGCCATGGTGGAAGCGGCCCTTTATGAATATCTGTCGAGAAAGCCTGTAGTGTAGTGAGCTAGACTGTTAGGGATTACATATGGACCTGGCTTCCTGAATTTATTCTCTGCTGGTTGTGGATTGTTCACACCAGTGCCTTGGAAAGTCTGCCACCCTGTAGCTCTCACGATGCTCTTAGGGGTTTACCTGTGTCTCTGGGTAATCTGGGATACAGGAACTGGAAAGAAAAACACATTTGGTAAAAATGTAGTGCCTATGGATTGAGCTGGGAGCCAGGGGCTGGTCATCAATTCAGAGTAAGACCTGTCTGAACAGGTCTTAGGAACACTAGAGTGATTTGCGGTATAATTTAGGGCAGTTCTTCTCATGACTCCCAGGCCTGGGGGTTGGAAGTGGGCCTGAGAGGAGTAGGCTTGGTGACCACAGTTAAGTGATTAGACATTATCCTTGAGCACTGACTCCTGCTCAGAAGGTCAGCATATTCTCCCACCTGTGTGACGGCCTGGACGGAGGCGGCGGGGTGGGTCTGTTAGGTGGAGGCCCATGGCTTCTGCTGGCATCGCGGGGGCTCTGACACCAGAATGGCACGATTCAGGAAACAAGTTTAGAAGCCAATCACCAGTTTGGATGGGGGCTGAAATCCCTGGCTTCTTCAAATATACACCTTCGTAAAAATTTAGGAGATTCATGCAAAAACTTGGAAAGTAACCCAAATGCAAACCCACTCAAGCATTGAGTGGAAGGAACATCTATTTTAAATGTCATAGGCCCACAATTCTCACCCTTGAGTAGCATCTTCCAGGCTTTCAAAGAGCACAAGGGGAATTTTGCATGGTTTTCTTGGGCCCCAGGGCGGGGAGAAATGGTCTACTTCCTTTTGATTCCCACAGGTCTCCAGAGGGACTTCTTGGTGGTCCCTGAAATGTCATCGGGTGACCACCACAGTTCCACAGGGAGGGAGCTGAACAACCAGGGCTCCTTATTCCATAGGTGAATGAATGAAAAACTGGTCTTGCAAACTTGTGCTAGCGTGCATTTGTGATAACTGCCTGCAGCTGAGACACAAGGCCTGCGTCTTTGCTTTGTGGTATTCTTTTATTTATTTATTTTTCAGACAGGATCTTGCTCCATTGCCCAGGCTGGAGTGCAGCGGTGAGATCATAGCTCACTGCAGCCTCGACCTCCAGAGCTCAAGAGATCCTCTCACCTCAGCCTCCCAAATAGCTGGGACCACAGGGCATCACTGTGCCTGGCTATGTTTTTCTTTTACTTTTTGTAGAGGCAGGGTCTCACTTTGTTGCCCAGGCTGGTCTTGAACTCCTGGGCTCAAATAATCCTCCCACCTCAGTCTCTCAAAGTGCAGCAATTACAGGTGAGCCACCACACCTGGCCTTGGGACATTTTCGATCATCTAAAGTTATCCCTCTGGACAGGAGGATATCGGCTGCCTGTCTGACACCCTTCTCCTCCCGCTGGCCATCTCCCAGTCTGCATATTGTGTACAATTTTGAGACCTCAAACATCAAACATATGCCATGCACCAAGGCAAGAATTAGCAGAACATGGCCTGAGCACCTGTGAGAAATAATGACATCTCCAATGTGCCAACCTTGAACCCAAGGCTTGGCTTTCACTCCCAAAGAATGAAAGTCAACATGTGCTTGGGCATCAAATCAGAGAAAACTGTCAACTCTTTCGATTTGTCAGTTCTACAGTACTGAAATTTCTTTCTAAAAACAGTATCCGGTTTCAAGTATAAAAGAAGGGAACGTATAATACAGATGTTTCATGAAGTTTGAAGTAGCAAGAGTCCAAAACCATCACTTTTACATTATCAGCCACCTCTGAAGAGTTCAAAGCATTTTTTGTGAACGTTTTAGGGCAAAATTTCATGACAACAGACTGTGCAGAAATTATCCTTATTTCTGCAAAAAGAAATGAATGAATTTTAGAACTGATAAAGTTCTGCCGACTCAGAAGTCAGTAGTCAAAGCCACACTTCCAAAGTAGTACTCATACCTTCCCAGGCTGTGCTGGCTCTTTCAGGACTAGCTGGGCAAAGGCATGAGGCATGCTTGCAAACATCAGGTGAGACGAGAGAAGGGCAGCCTTGGATCCCATGGGGGTAGTAGCAGCCTCGATGGCACTGGCCAATCCCTGCCAGGCAGGAATATGAACCTCTCAATATTGCCCAGGCAATCTGATTTTTAAGGAGAAAATGAAAATCTAATAATTTGGCAGTAAAATCTGATTTTTGAATGTTGGCTTCTTCTTCTTCTGATTTTAAAAATTTACTGTGAACCAAGCAAATCACATCTGTGAGCCAGACATTGCCCAAGGAAACTGGCTTACAACCACAGTCCTGAGATGTCACTACTGATGGCAATTTCTATCTATGTTTAAGGAAGGAAGAAGAAGAAAAAAGAGACTCCTATTTAAATCCATAAATGACTGCAGCCACATCTGCCTGCTTGGAAGGGGCATTGTTTCTCTCCAGTCTGGAATAATTTCTAAGAAGCATACTATGACAGGTCTGGGCTGGAGGCTCTCCCTGTCACCATCCCCACATATCCCCAGAGGTCTGTGCCCTGCTGCAAATGGAGCCCATCCCTCTCTCCCCACACCTTCCTGAAAGTTTCCACATGTGACTGCCATTTTCCAGTAGAGCTTGGGGGTCTAGGGAAGGGCTGCTGCTCCACGCCTGTGTTCATGCGGTTAGTAGAGGAGCCAAAGCCACAAGGAGCAAAACTCCAGATGTGTCAATAATTCTATATAACAAGAAAGTGGGAGAAAAAGAAGTCATGCAGACTGCCTAGAGGTCTTGGGTAGGGGGTTTCTGGGCTTTTCACAGGAAGTTGGTCTGTATTCTAGATTGATCTGACTATCTATCTATCTATCTATCTATCTATCTATCTATCTATCTGTTCATCTATCTGTCCATCCATCTGTCTATCTATCAACTATCCATCCGTCTATCTGTCTGTCATCTATCTGTCCATCCATCTATCTATCATCTATCTATCCATCCATCTATCTATCCATCTATCTATATATTATCTATCTATCTATCTATCTATCTATCTATCTATTATCTATCTATCTATCTATCTATCTATCTATCTATCTATCTATCTTTATTTATTATCTTAAAGATTAGCATGACCCGAGAAGCTTGGAGCATTTGTGGTTATGTTTGGCCATGCAGCCAATAGTGTCCCCAGAGAGCAGGACACACTGTGTAAGCTGCTTCACAGTGGATGATGAGTCCTAAAAACACAAGGGGCAGGGGGAGTAGGGTTGAGATTTGCAGACAAAGGTTTGCATTCCAGAATGTTGTGACCTGTCTGCACTCGGCCACCCAATGGCAGGGCTGGGGGATCCTCCACCCTGGAGATGCCACGTGGGCATCACCTCGTGGCCACAGAGCAAATCCTGGAGAAGCTGTGAGCAGGGCATTTGCTCCTTCTCTGGGCTGTGGAGATACCTAAGCACACACTCAATCTTGATGGCAGCAAAGATGCTCTTGGGTAAATAGAAATGGCCATGAAACCCTTATTACAGCATTCACAGGGGTTAAAGAAGCTAATATGTTTGTCAAACAGGAGGGCTGAGTGGACCTGTCCTATGGCCTCCCTTGGAAATGTCTCTTTCTGCTCCACACAGTGGAAGGCTTCCAGACACACAGTCCCCTCCCATTCCTTCTCCTGGGGAAGTAGCCTTAACCTACACAGACAGCCTGAAAGAGGCTGGGGACTGGTAGCTCAGAAATGAGGAAAATGACATCCCCCAGCCTGGTCTAGGAAAGTGCTTGTTCCCAGCCCCATACAGGAGACGTCTTTCTTCTTATCTCCTTCTGGGGGATTTCAGAGCCACTCATCATGAGTCACAGCGGAGAGGTGAGTTTTTCTTACATCTGCTTAGCTATAATTAATGTATGAATCGTTGGCATTGTTTTTCTTTAAAAAAAAAATTAGAACAACTGCAAAGGGAGAGTAATGTGCCCACCCGTGGTCTGACTAATGTCATCTCACATATCCAGATCAGTGTATTTGGTTAAAGCAATGTGAACTGTAAATCTGAATAATTTATCGAACTATTGAACCACTTGTAAAATAATTGAAGCTTGAGCCTAGTTTTGCATAACAGATTTAAACTGAAGAGCAATGTATTAGCAAGATCTCAACCTCTAGAAATAGAAATGGCTGTAAGAGAGCTGACAGTCTTTATCATAAAACACACATACATAAAGCATTTATAACCGGCCACTGTCTTTAACAATGACTTGGTAGCATTTGTAGCCCACCCCAACCAGACCCTAGCACAGAGGAAGGGAAGCTGAGACGATGGAGGAAGAGGGTCGCCAACAAAATGTTTGATAATCTCAGAGTTTAAGGGGCTGGGGCTGGGGGAGCAGAGACGTTCTTTCATCCATAGCATAGGTTATCTTGACAATTGCCTACAAACCAAAGGTCTGGCAAAGACCAGCTGGAGGTGTTTAGTTGGCAATGGATAAGATTGACTCCACCAAGGCAGGGCACAGTGGCTCACATCTGTAATCTCAGCATGTTGAGAGGCTGGGGAGGGTGGATCACTTGAGGCCAGGAACTCGAGAACAGCTTGGCCAACATGGCAAAACCCCATCTGTACTAAAAATACAAAAATTAGCCGGGCGTGGTGGTGCGCGCCTGTAATCCCAGCTACTCGGGTGGCTGAAGCATGAGAATTCCTTGAACCCGGGAGGCACAGGTTGCAGTAAGTCGAGATTGTGCCACTGCACTCCAGCCTGGGTGACAGAGGGAGACCCTGTCTCAGGAAATAAAAGTAATAAAATAAAAAAGATTGGCTCCACCAGTATGAGAGAGGGAGGTGTTTGGTTCACCTGCCTGTGCCCTGATGGACCAGTATCTGTAGTGTCAAGTGCACATCCGAGCCCGCATGATAAAAGGGACATTAATGAACTAATGAATCCAACAATTGCCATTCAGGATGGAGAGAAACGTCAACCACATTCAGTGAGGATCAGTGGAGAAGCACACTTTCTCCCTCATTTTACAACTTCATTAGGAAAGTATTTAGATACATATATTACAGTAACAACATTTGGGGGGAACTAGATAAGCAAAAGAGAAAGAAAAAGAATCAGAAATCATAATCTCTAGGGAGAATCCTTCTTGACATTGGTCTGAGCAGTGATTTTTGGATATAATACCAAAAGCACAGGCAACATAAGCAAAAATAGACAAGCGGCACTGCACCACACTAAAAGCTTGTATACAACCAAGAAAAGAATCAGTAGAGTGAAAAGGCAGCCTACAGAATGGGAGAATATATTCGTGAACTTTATATCTATCTAGTAAGCAGTTACTATCTAAAACATATCAGAAACACAAATCATGTAAGAAAATACAAATCACCCAATTAAAAAATGGGCTAAATTGCTGAACAGGCATTTCTCAAGAGAAAGACACACAAATGGCCAACAGGTGTATGAAAAGGCGCTCAGCATCACTAATCATCAGGGAAATGCAAATCAAAACCATGGTGAAATATCACTTCGTGCCCGTTAGGATGGCTATTATCAAACAGAGAAAAGATAACAGGTGTTGGCAAGGATGTGGGGGAAAAGGGAGCCCTTGTACATCCCTGGTGGGAATGAAAACTGGCACAGCCGTTATGAAAAATAGAATGGAGATTTCTCAAAGAATAAAAAACAGAATTACCATAAGATCCAATAATGCTACTTCTGGGTATACACAGAATGGAAATGAAATCAGTACCTCGAAGATATATCTTCACTCTTATGTTTATTATGACATTATTCACAATAGCCAAGATATGGAAACAACCTGAACAGCAGTCTGTCAACAGATGAATGGATAAAGGAAATGTCACACACACACACACACACACACACACACACACACAATGGAATATTATTCAGCCTTTAAAACGGAAAACCAGAGCCGGGTGCAGTGGCTCATGTCTGTAATCCCAGCACTTTGGAGGGCTGAGCCAAGTGGATCACCTGAGGTCAGGAGTTTGAAACCAGCCTGGCCATATGGTGAAACCCCATGTCTACTAAAAATACAAAAATGAGCCGGGCATGATGGCACACGCCTGTAGTTCCAGCTACTGGGGAGAATCGCTTGAACCTGGGAGGCAGAGGCTGCAGTGAGCCAAGATCGCGCCACTGTACTCCAGCCTGGGTGACAGAGCGAGACTCCCTCAAAAAAAAAAAAAGAATGGAAAACCTGCTCTTTAGGGCAGTGTGGATAAACTTGTTGGAAATTAGGATAAGTGAAATAAACAAGACACAGAAAGACAAATACTGCATTATCTCACTCATATGTGGAGTACAAAATGGTCAGCCTCATAGAAGCAGCGGGTAGAATGATATCTGCCAGGAACTGAGGAGGTTGGGGAACATAGAAACACATTGGTCAAAGGGCACAGTTAGGGAAGATGAGTAAGTTCTTTGGGTCTAATGTAGACCGTGGTAACTACAGTTAACAATATTGTATACTTGAAATTTTTGAAGAGTATACATCTTAAGTGTTATCACCACACACACACACACACACACGTAATGGTAAATATGTGAGATGATGTGTATATTAACTAGCTTGATTGTGATAATCATCTCACAACGTGTATATATTGTGAAATATATACATATAGTTATATATATATATCAAAAGGTCAAGTTTTACATCTTAAATATACACAATTTCTATTTGTCAATTTTATTTCAATAAACCTGAAAATTAAACAATAAATTGAGAAATAAAAAAAAAAAATCACAATCTCAACAGCCAGAGGCTCATGTCATTTCAAATTTTTACATCTTGCATTATATGAGAAGTTGTTTATAAAATGTAGATCATACAGTCTCAATCTGTAGCTTTAAATTAGCAACGCATATTATTATTACAGATAAAAATATATATTTTGAATACGCATACATATCATGTCCATATAATGCATGTACAAAATTATTTCTAATGGCTACATACCATTCTTCCTGCCCTGCGGTTTACAAATGAGCAGAGGCCGATTCTGATTTTGATGTTCATAAACAATGCTGGTATAAAAATAACTGAAAAGACTAAGGAAGCATTCTCTATGCTTTATCTTTTAATTCTCCTAGCCCTAGAAAGGAGATACTGTTAATTTCTCTATTTTATGGATGAGGAAAATGGACTTAGATAGAGAATCTAAGTAACTAACAAGCTGTGACATTCTGGGCAAGGATCAGAGCTGGAATTTAAACCCAGGTCTGTCTGATGCTGCAGCCAAGACTGGTAATTACTACAATCTACTGCTGTCTACACACATCTATTGTATTTTTTTTCTGACTACTTCTTTAGGATAAATTCCTGAAAGTATACTTGCTGGGACAAAGGAGATCAGAAGTTTAAATCTAGGAAACAGAAAAGATGGTTGTGGTGTTCAGAGATGTGCAGGCTGATGACATGGCTGAAGATCTGGTTCCTTCCAGTTCACTCACCAGGCCCGACAGGAATGGAGAGGTAGACCATGGGTCACACGTGCTCCAAAATGGAACAGCCGGCCAGGTGCGGTGGCTCACTCCTGTAATCACAGCATTTTGGGAGGCCAAGCCAGGTGGATCACCTGAGGTCAGGAGTTGGAGACTAGCCTGTCCAGCATGGTGAAACCCCATCTCTACTAAAAATATGAACAGTAGCTGGGCGTGATGGTGGGCACCTGTAATCCCAGCTACTCGGGAGGCTGAGGCACGAGAGTTGCTTGAACCCAGGAGGTGCAGGTTGCAATGAGTTGAGATTACACCACTGCACTCCAGCCTGGGTGACAGAGTGAGACTTGGTCTCAAAAGAAAATCCAAAGGGAACAGCCTTCTTTGTGAGTCAGAGAACATCCCCTCCCCAAAATCATTCCAGTCAAGTATGCAGGGGTCCCTGGCAGAGATGTCAGCACCAGGAAGGAGACAGAAGGCCCAGTGCCCTCTCCAATTCTATCGTTCTTCCAGACCGCAGCCCATCCGGCCGTCTGGTGCTACAATTATGATATAAAATTTGGGGAGTCTTTATTTATATGCCATACTTACTAAATCAGTGTTTCAAAACTATTTCTATAAAAGAAAAGTCATCTTTGATCTCTAAAAATGTAGGGGGGTAGGTGGTGGAGGAGGAAGGCATGAACCCATATATGGAAATACATTCAATTGGAGCAAAATGCAAAAACGGCCTCTGTTTCGGATTAGGAGCCTTTGTTCCCTGGCAGTGGCTGTCCTCCACCTTGCTGGCGTCTTCTGCCCAGGCTTGTTTTATTTGTGGGAGCCACACATTATTATAACTTAAAATGCAAATCCGCCTGAAGAAAGCTGTGACGTATCTGCTGAAAAAGACACAGACTGCTTAGCCTAAGTTGGCCTTTTTTTTCCCTTCTTAGCCTAAGTTGGCCTTTTTTCCCCTTCTATTCTAATAGATCTTGTTCTTTTTTTTTTTTTTTTCTTTTTGTCACTCAAAATGAGTGTCTGATGTACTAGCATAAATTGTTAAAAGCAGTTTTAGGTAAAGGAAGAGAGAGTAAAGTGGAGATTTTTTCACAAAAGCCAACCTCAATTTATGTCAAAGAGGGTTAAAAGACCTTGGGATTAAAGCAATAAACTTGCTGCTGTCAAAGCTAAAACCCGCTAACAATTTAGTGCCAAACGCATGTTGTTCAATATCATTTCATATTACATTATGTCACAAAGAGCTGATGGTTCTGCATCACCCTGACAAGGCTGATTTACTCTGAAGAATTCATCGACATTTTGCACAGTCAAAGCTGACTTCATTTTGTTTGGATGGACGGTGGGAAATGTCTCTGTACTTGAGTTCGAATATTAGTCTGAAAATCTATTGCGGATTAAAGATTCAGGAGGACCGTTGGTCTACAGCTTTGCCAAGTAAGGTCTTTGAAAGGTAGCTATAGACTTTTGAATGCCCTCATTGGCAAAATGCTTAGACCAAAGACGAATAAAAATCAACAGAGGTTAAGTTAGATATTTGCAGCATCCTTTAAAGTATGTGAACTGTTAGCCAACTCTCCGGAAAAAGAAAGTCGTAGGAGTGGATTTTCCCCAGACTAGACATCAATTACTTATAAATTTCTCAAAAGATATTAATCACTCTATTTTCTTGATTATGTGCACCCATAATTCCCTTTTCCCGTTTTCTTTTTTACTGGCACAGACGAATAGTTGTAACTGTGGACATTAAGATGTCTTGTCGTTCAAAGGTAATGAGGCAGTGGGTATACAGGACTTCAAGTCAGGGAGACGAGATTTTTCCTGGGACGATTACAGAGGGAATAGTGGCTCTGAAATTAGATGACCTCTGCCTTGAGGAGCTAGATACAAATGAGGTCATTTTTAAAAATCAAATGATTGAATATACTATACACAGTACAATAATATTTACATAAATGTGGATCACTTCTGAAATATGTATCTATATTTATATACTTAAGTCTGAAAGATGATTCAACAAAATATTGAGTGGTTATTTCTGGGAGATGATATTAGAGGCAAAAGGTGATTTTTTTTTTCTTTTCAGCCTATGGATATTTTCAAATTTTCTTTTATTAAAAAATGAAAAAAGATATACAATTATACTGAAGGAATTTATTGTCCAAAGCAATTCCACAGTGAATGTCTTTGTAAAGTGTGATCCGATGGTTTAAATCAGAAGAAAGAAAATCCTAATCTAAAAGGGTTCTACAATTGTTGTTTTCAAACATGGCTTTCTTCAGAATGTGCCCTCTCCGTGGTCAGCTCTCTGCCCTGTAAGAAGGAGAATGAGTAACATGATGTTGCTTCTACATCAAGTGGCTGGGATTCTAAGTCCGATGTCCTCAGAGCGCTGTGTGCATTCCACTGAAGATGTGATTGACAAGCTAGGAGGAGGTCAGCCTCCGCCACCCAAAGGGTGCTGAAAGGCCTCGACGGGGGTCCAAACAACTCCAGGTGGCAGGACCAAATGACTCCAGAAAAGGGAACTGTGTGTGTGTGTGAGTGTGTGTGGGGGGGTGGGTGTGTGGGTGGGTGTGTGACTTCTTCTACAAGGAGGAAGGAGATGCTTCTCAGACTTGCCTGACTTCCCTCTCCAGGGCCTCAAAGCCACCACCCCACCCTCACTTTCTGATGGGCCCCCAGTGCCACCTACACCTCACCTGAGCCTTATACAGCTTCCCCCGCAGCCCAAGGGCACGCATTGCCAAGGCTGCCTTCTTGGTTTTTTTGTTTTATTTTTTTGTTTGTTTTTTTTTTGAGGTAAAGCTCAGTTTGTCACCCAGGCTGGAATGCAGTAGCACCATCTCCACTTACTGCAACTTCCGCCTCCTGAGTTCAAGCGATTCTCCTGCCTCAGCCTCCCAAGTAGCTGAGATTACAGTCGTGCACCACCATGCCTGGCTAATTTTTGTATTTTTAGTAGAGAGAGGCCTTCATCATGTTGGTCAGGCTGGTCTCAAACTCCTGATCTCAGTTGATCTGCCCACCTCGGTCTCCCAAAGTGCTGGGATTACAGGCATGAGCTACTGCACCCAGACGCCCAAGGCTGCCTTCTAACAGAGGATGTTCACTTTCTAAAACATTAAGTCAAAGAAAGTGCCGTGCGTTCAGAACACCACGACGCCTCTGCCTAACACAGCGTGTGGCCTCAGTTTCCTTCTCGGTGTGATTGGCACTAGCACACATGCCAGGTTTGTCCTCCAAGGTTAATGTGGAACCCAGCTGCAAAAGGCATAGCCAATGAACTGAATAAACACGTTCCAGTGCACAGGTAGCAGTCTGGGGGTGGCACAGTGGGGTGAGACATTACCCCACACCCCAGGTGCTCCCTATCTAGGGATGA
Source organism: Macaca mulatta (assembly GCF_049350105.2). Taxonomy (NCBI): domain Eukaryota; kingdom Metazoa; phylum Chordata; class Mammalia; order Primates; family Cercopithecidae; genus Macaca; species Macaca mulatta. The sequence goes on from NC_133424.1 coordinate 42,951,905, forward strand.
ACTGAAACCAAGGCTCAGATGTGGTAAAGGCCAAAAGAAGGGCAGAGCAAGCGTGCTGCACACCCAGTATTTTTCTCGGGGCACACCGAGGGGTGGTGGTGGAGGAAGCTGCAGTGGAGCTGTGTTTTGGGGACAGGAAGGCAATTGCCTAAGGGACACTTTGAGATACAAGGCAGTTATGGTTAGGAGACAATTCCCAGTAGTAACCCCTAATTAGGTAAGAGTGTGTGGAGAGCTTGGCTTTCCTGGTTATTTCTCATATAGCCCTTGCAGAAGGCAGAATAATTGACCCATGTGGATGCAGAGATTCCCCTTAAGCCATCCCCAGTCCTCTCTCTCCCTCCTTCTATCCCAATATAGACAACCCCTAAAGCATGAAGTCATCCCTTTTTGCACACTGGATTCTGTTCCTTGGACTGTGCTCCTGTTCTAGGTTCTTCTGTCCCCAAAGAGCTTCTAACCATGGCCATGCCTCTGCCACCCATGGCTTCTCATCCTGACATTCAGGAATTGTCCTGCCCACTTTGGACCAGCCCTGCCTCTGGCAAGCACCTGAGGCTCTCAGGGGTCCATTGGGCGGAGACCTAGGTGAGGACAGTGCTATCGAGGGCCAGGTAGTTTTGGAGGATATACACCCTGTCTTCCTCACTGACCGATCACTCTTGCCTGGTTCTCTGGTAACACAGAGCTCCCATACCAGAAACTTCCCTCCAGGAGTAACCGGGCTGGCATGGAAAGTGGAAAAGTAATAGCAACAATTCTATAACCCGGAGCACAATGGACTGATGTCAAGGGCTGGAATGCACACAAGAGAGTGTCAAGGTTAGGGTTGGAGGAAGGTACTCAGGTGAGGAGACACCTGGCCTGCATCTCTGACAGGGACATATAACCCCAAGTTCGGCCAGGTGCGATGGCTCACACCTATAATCAATCCCAGCACTTTGGGAGGCCGAGGCAGGTGGATCACCTGAGGTCAGGAGTTCGAGAGCAGCCTGACCAACATAGTGGAACCCCGTCTCTACTAAAAATACAAAAAACTAGCTGAGCATGCTGCCAGGCACCTATAATCCCAGCTACTCTGGAGGCTGAGGCAGGAGAATTGCGTGAACCCAAGAAGCAAAGGTTGCAGTGAGCTGAGATCATGCCATTGCACTCTAGCCTTGGTGACAAGAGTGAAACTCCATCTCAAACAAACAAACAAACAACACCAATAAACCGAAGTTTGAGGGGAAAGCAATTGGGGAACTGTAGAGAAAATTGGTGGGATGAGGGTGTTGGGAGGACAGAAGTTGAAACTGAAAATATAGGGTTGGGGCCCATATAGCTTAATATTTTCTAAGAAGTCTTAACCTTATGTTCTAGGTACCCTGAGTTGCAGAGGGGTTTTAGGCAGAGATAAGGATATGGTTAGTTTGTTGTGTTGAAAAGTTGCATCTCATTGTAGTTTTGCTTTGCATTTTCCTAACGAGGACTGGAGTTAAGCACCTTTTCCTGGCCTTCTCTCACATTTGTGTATCTTCTTTGGAGGAACGTCTATGCAGCTCCTTTGACCATTTTTAAATACTATGATTTATCTTTGTATTGTAGAGCTTGACATGGCTCTTTATATATTTTGTGTAAAAGTCTCTTATCAAATATATGAGTACAAATATTCTATTCATCTATCATCTGAACTATTGAAGTCTCCTCCTGTAGGCCTCCTTCCTCCTTTTCTTGCTCCCCTACAATTCGGTTAGCCAGAGAGATTTTTTTTAACATAAATCATAACATAAACATAGCCCTAGTTCTCCATGCAATATGATTTTTAAAACATGTTTCTTTAACCGAGTCACTCTCCTGCTTTAAAAAATAGATGTAAGAAAATAAACCTCTTTTCTGGCTTCCCACTGCTGTTGGGATGATATCCAGGACCCTTCCCTCGGATTCTAAGGCCCTAAATGATTTGCTGTTTTTTGCAAATCCACTTCAATTTTCATCACTCTCTGCACCCTCACCATCCCCCAGCACAGCGACTTGATTTCAGGTTCCCCAAGCTTCCTCGCATCCCATCCCCTTTACATTCCAGAAGGCTCCCTCACCCCTCTTCCCTGGCCAATTTCCTTTCACCTGTATCAGGTTAAATGCTGCTTCTCTTGGGGGAACATCACTGACCCTTTCAGCCTAAATCAGGTCCCCTTTAGACAAGGACAGTGCTCATCAAACTCATCACACTTTGATTGGAGGACTTATTGATTGATGGCCCTTAGACTAAAAGTGGGAGAAAGACGGGGCCCATCTGCTGTGTGTCCAGCACCCAGCAAAATGTCCCTAGAGGAAAGTGCCAGAATGAAGGTTCCCTTTGGCCACCAGGGGCCCGATGGAGAAGCTGTGTCCACAAGGCCCCTCTCTGAGACTGCCGTCTTCCCAGATGAAGGCATACCCGATAAAGCTCCTATCAAAAGAGCATTCATTATATTTCTGTCCCACTCTGTATTGGCTGCTCACTCTTTCTCCCAATAGATTTGGAAATCACAAAATTTATGAAGTTCCACCCAAGTCTTTGCTGACTTTTGGTGCTGAAGAAAGTGCCATCAAAATAACCCCCACAATTCATTAGTAATTCATCAGCCTTTTCTCCCTCACCCCAAGGGACAAAGAACCATGTTTCTTAAGAGTTTGGGAGAGCCCCACTGCCTTTGTTGTTTGTGTCTATGTGTTTTAAGTTTTATTTCAAGAATGGCTTTCTAAGAGGTCATTGAAGTATAAAGCTGCCGCCTTTGCTAAACCTAATGTTCTTGTAAATTTTCACCTTGGATCTGACAGTGAATCAGGGACAGAGCTGGAAGGGGCTTCAGTGAAGGCAGTGATTGGGAAATAGATCCTGAGGGTGGGTACCTTGTTTTTGCTGCCTTTTCACAGGTCACTTAGAAAGAGTACTCTAGTTGTCCCGTTTTGCTCTTAGAAACTTCCCTTGCCAACATTCTTGCCTGCCCCAAACAGCCATGCCCTCTGATGGCTCAGAGGTGGATCATGTGACCTATACTTAGGTCAACCAGCCCTTCACGTCCATTAGTCCTCAGTGATTAGTTTAGAATTAGACATTTGACCCAAGTACAGCCGTCAATCACAGGCAAACAGCTTGTGGGAATGCTGGGTGAGAAGCTCTCATTTTTCCCTAAGCTGTAGGTGAGGGTGGGTGCAGATGCCATGCCAGAGCTGCTGCAACTATCCTGTGAACAGAGTGCAGAGGGCTTGGTCTGAGAACCCTGTTCCAGTCCTAATACAAGTGGGCTTAGAGGCAGCATCCCTGCTGCCATTATTAGTTATGCATGGTGGCAAATTTCTTTTTTTGTTGTTCTTGTTGTTTTATTTTTGTGTTGAGACGGAGTCTCACTCTGTCTCACAGGCTGGAGTGTAGTGGTGCCATCTCGGCTCACTGCAACCTCCACCTTCTGGATTCAATCGATTTTCCTGCTTCAGTCTCTTGAGTAGCTGGGATTACAGATGCCTGCCATGCCTGGTTAATTTTTGTATTTTTAGTACAGATGGGGTTTCACCATGTTGGCCAGGTTGGTCTCGAACTCCTGACCTCAAGTGATCCACCCACCTCGGCCTCCCAAAGTGCTGGGATTACAGACGTGAGTCACTGTCCGACCATGAATTTCTTTATCCTAAGTTCCTGCCACTTACACAGAGACTGTCCTGTTGATGCCCTCTACCTCGTGTTTCCATGCTGCTCTGCAGGATGCGACTCAGCTGCAGTTCGTCCATGCATCTGTGTGCACATGAAGGGCTCTCTACCAGTACGGCGCGGTCCTCAGGCTTGAGCATCCTGCAGCCTGCTGCGGTCTCACTGACCCTCCTGACCAAGGGCAACCTCCAGTTCCCTGTAGCCACCTGTCTCTCTCAACTAGGCAGCTCTTGCATCTTGAGGGGGTTGAGTCATCCTCCTGTGGGGCTTTCACAGGTGCTGCAAGGAGTCAGGTAGTTTACCTGTCTGGCCCCAACACTGTGACAACCTTCACACACATGTTTGATGGGACCATGGTGTTTAGAGGCTGTGTCCACCTTCTCACCCTCACCTTCCAGAGTCCTGCCTTCGTTCACAGGAGAGAAGGAGAGTTGGCGGCCCCAGGCTCACTCTACCCCATGGGGGTCCCTCCTGGGGCTTCACTTCTGCAAGGTAGGAGCCTGGAAATGCTGCCCTAGCCAGGTAAAAGGAAGACAGACACACTCATCTACATGTTGTCATAGCCCCTTCCCCAAGGCTGGGAAAGGAGGATTTTATTCTCCAGGCAACGTCCACTGACAACGCTGCCCAGGCAGCTGGTCCCCAACCCCGCTGGAGGCATTCCAACCACTTAACACAGTTTTTCAGTTTCCACTGCCTAGGCACATACATTTCCATCCCTGGGAATGGATTGCCATGGGAACTTTCCTCTCCAAAATTCTGATGGACGGCATTTTTACCCTACAATGATCCCTAAGTTAAAGTGATATTCACCAATATTTATTATGTGGTAATGGTGTGGAGCACCAGATCAAAAATTCATGGCAAGCACACACTGCAACACTCTCCCTGAATGCTCTCAGAGCAGATATGTGATTCCATGGATACGCGTGTAGGCACACACCCAGCACATCTGTATGGAAGTGGTGTACGCATGCGTGCACATTCATATACACACACACAGCCTGGGCCGTGTCTTGTCTTTCGACTCCAGTGGCACTGCAAGAATAAACCGTTCCAGAAGCAGGCCTGAGAGACAGGATTTCTCAACCAAGAGATGTGCAGATGTGAATTTAGAGGAAGAGCCAGTAGCAAGAGGTTCAGTTTCTCCCACTCTACCACCAACTAGGAGTTAATTCATCAATTCTGGGGCTCATTCAAACAGCACGGCATGACACTGGTGGGGAGCAAACATCTTCTGAATGCCTGCTCTCTTCCGCAGAGGAGAGCAGGGAGCTGAGCCTGGCATCCAGAGCTCAAGGCCTGATAGCCCAAACTCACATGAAGGCCAAGGATGAGCTCCCAGAACTCTGAGAGTCTTGGCCTAATGACTTTTAGCCAAAAACATTTTGTGAAATAAAAAAAGACTCTTTGAGGCCAAGCATGGTGGCTCATGCCTGTAATCCCAGCACTTTGGGGGGCCAAGGCAGGAGGATCGTTTGAGGCTGGGAGCTCAAAACCAGCCTGGGCAACATGGCAAGATCCTGCCTCTACCAATCATTTAAAAATTAGCCTGGTGTGGTGGCATGTGCCTGTGGTTATAGCTACTCAGGCAGCTGGGATGGGAGGATAAGATCACTTGAGCCCAAGTGTTCAAGGCTGCAACGAGCTATGATTGTGCCACTGCACTCCAGCCTGGGTGAAAAAGAGAGGCCCTGTCTCTAAATAAAAATAATGAGACCCTTCACAAGTCTCAACAAAGATAGATCCAAGATCCTGGCTCCTCACTCCACAGGTAGCCAGAGAAGACCCTGCCATCTCCTGAGCCTGCCCTACCCTCTCCCACTAGGTCTGGTCCTCTCTCCTTTGTGTCCTGACCCACGTGACCACCCACACCCATCCCCACCTCGGTAACATTCCCCAGGAAATCATTTTAGTACCTCTTTCCTCCCCTTATGCCTCTAATCTATTTTGATTTTCTGTTACTATGTCTAGGAATGCCAACGCATTGTAGAACGGAAGGGGGATGGGCGTCAGGGACAGCATCCCACCTCTTTGGTCATCTTTTAGCCATTACAATTCGCCATCACCTATTGTTGACTTGCCACCGAGCTCCATGGAAAGAATACAAGATACATATTGCAATGGTGTGAGAACATTTGGCTTCAATTTTTTCTATATATACATATAAAGTTTTTTTCACCTTTTTATTCCTCCTTTTGACCCACAGGAAAGAGAACCCTAAGTCCCCACACTCTGCCACTTCATAAATCTGTCCCTAATTGCACCCCTGGGGTCTCTCTTGGCCAGTCTTTCAGAGGAAGGGCTACCCGGCCTTCCAAGGATTGGTTTATCACCTTAGTTGCTTTTTGCCAGGTTTTCTCCATCACAAGAGTCGTTTCTTTAATGACCTGGGCTATTCACAATAAGGAAATAGCATGGTTTTAATCAGAGCTGGGGTGATTGTGCTTTATATAAGCCTCTCTCTTTCTCTCTCTCTCTATATATACACACACACACACACAGATATGTATATGTATGTGTTATGTGTGTATGTATAAAAGGCATATTATCTGCCCTTCTCCACCTCCTAAATACTCCTCAACTGAGATTTTGATCAAACTCACCAATGACCTGGGAGTACCTAGGTGGGTCTCCTTGCACTGTTGACCATGGTGAGTTCACTCAGAAAGCCCTGCTCTAGGGACAATGTGCATCCTATTCTGTGTCCCCAGCATGCATATGCCCAAATCCCCCAAGGATAGAAGAAAGAAAACACATTGCTTTTTCCAACTCCAAAATTACCATGAATGACATTGATAAGTCTGAAGGAAGGAGTAAAGGAAGAATAGAAAGGTAGGGCATTAGAGAGAGGGCAAGGAGAACAAAGGAAGGCACTGTTGGACAATAAGCAGCAGGTGAACAGGAACACTTTGTCCAGAGGGCCTCCATGGTGGGGAGGGATCAGGTGGGAAGACAGCAGTTCTTAGAATCTTAGCCAGAATTCAAATTACAGGGCGCTGTTTCATTCCCCAACTCGGGTATCTAGAAACACAGATATAGGGAACCCCTTTCCAGGATTCCACCATCTCCCACAAAAGCATGCCACATGGGCATAGAGTGAAAAAATGAAATGGAAACTCACAAAATTAGACTCAAGATGAATTTGATGGGGTGTAGAAACATCCTCCAATCAGAGGAGACGTGCTCCCACCTTTAAACACGAGAGGGTTGGGCTAGCGTTGCTGCCTCAAATACAGGATTAACTTGAACTTCAGATAAGCAATGAACAATTCTTTGTAAGTATAAACTATGTCCAAATATTTCATGGGGCATGTATCTACCAAAAAGTTTTGGTTGTCTATCTAAAATTCCATTTCAATTGGGCTTTTTTTTTTTTTCCTTTTGGTAAATCTTGCCAGATTTAGGTGAGACAAAATTTCCAAAGCTTCTTTCAGTTTTTCCATTCTCTGCTTTGTGTCCCCACCCCCAGGGGAGAGCCACCGGGGCCTCAGAAGAGGCGGGGCACACAAGAAGACAAGAAGAGTTCTTGGATCAGAACAGTAAATTATGGCTGAGGCTACATGCATAGGGAAGGGGTTGTTGAAACAGGCAAAACCAAGTGTGTCAAGATTTGTTTTAAAAAGAAAAAAAAAAACAAACAATGGCTCATCAGCAGTGAGGCTGACCCGGTGAGTCCAGACCCCACAACCTACAGCAGAATCTGAACCATGGAGCTGTCACGGAGCAACTGGCAAAACATGAATTCATAGTTAAACCGATAAAATTCTGTGTAATCTGTCTTTATAACCCCAGAAAGTGACACTTATGCTTAAAAAAAAGACTAATATTCTTTTTTTTTTTTTGTCTAAACCACTAATTATTTTACCTGTATGAAATTCCTCTATTATTTTCACTGCTGGAAAATCACAGGGTGGCTAGTACTGCTAGTACCTGTCACAGACAGGCGTAAACAATGTGATCCAATAAAACCTTATATAGCACAGTGCACACAATAGTGGCTTGCCAGGCCCGTCCAGTAAAACAAAACATCAAAGCAGAAAAAATTAACCAAAGATCGCTTGCACGGGGAAACGTGGTAAGCGAGTTTGAAGACTGAATTCCTAATATCCCTGGGCAACAGACTTCACAGATACGGGAGAGTGGAAGCAAAGGGTCCCGGGGAGGGGCTGGCGATGAGCTGTCAAGATCTGACTGCAACTCGCAACTCGCTTCTCCTCCACACCTGGGTTCATAGCATAGTCAGGTCGCTAACGACCCTGTATGTCGGTTAGCACTTTACAGTTTGCAAATGTTTTTACATGCACTGGCTCATTGAGTCTTCCCCCAACGCTGTACAATCAGATAAAATCCTGCCATTCTCCAGGAACTGACTAGACCATAAATGCTCCCCACAAAAATGCTCAGCCTACTTGGGGAGATACCCATTAAATTACCATACTAATGAAAGTCCATTTATAGACAGAGGTAAAGAAAAGGACTTGGATCTGACTTTGCACAGGGTGATAGGGGAGGCTCCCTGGAAAAGGTGACGTTAGACCTGAGCTCCAAGGCAAACAGGGTGGGGGAAGCAGCACCTTCCTGTGGGAGGGCAGAGTCCTGAGCAGGGAAAGCCTAAAGGTATGCCGGGAGAGTGAAATAGGCAACTGTGGGGGTGGAGGTGGGCAGAGGAAGAGAGAAGAGAGCAGCAAGGCAGGGAAGGAGGATGAGCAGGGGCCAGACTTCCCAGGGCCCCAGAGGCCATTCCCAGGGTTTGGGAAGCCGTGGAATGGTGTTTAGCAAGGAGATGAGAGTTTCGGATCTCCTTTGCAGTGTGCCTTCTCCACTTCACAGCCATGATCCAGGGTCCAGAGCCCCACTTTCCTTCTAGGAATTTAGAAGTTTCCTAAATTATCAAGAGAAAGTTTGGGGCTGGGTGCAGTGGCTCTTGCGTGTAATCCCAGCACTTTGGGAGGCCGAGGCGGGCGGATCGCCTAAGGTCAGGAGTTCGAGACCAACCTGGCCCACATGGCAAAATCCTGTCTCTATTAAAAATACAAAAATTAGCCAGGCATGGTGGCAGGCACCTGTAATCCCAGCTACTTGGGGGGCTGAGGCAGGAGAGTCACTTGAACCTGGGAGGCAGAGGTTGCAGTGAGCCAAGATCACGCCAATGCACTCCAGCCTGAGTGACAGAGCAAGACTCTGTCTCAAAAGAAAAAAAGAGGGTGAGTCAGATGTCACTTAATAGAGCCTTATTTGGAATTTGGAAGTGCACCCCTCCTATGAGTGGCCGATGGGCAATGCTAACTGCAGTGGAAGAGAAGTCCTTAGTGGATGCCAACTTCTTGAATCTAGTAGGAAGACAACCAATGTTTCTCCTCAGGATGGCACAGCTTTGACCTTTGCTCAGGTGGACACTAGAGGGCCTCTTGGTCATCAGCTATGGGTGAGAATCATGTCGGAGGAGGCTAGGCTGCCTCTACCCTTCATTCCTGGTCTCCTGGAGGTCTGGTGTCATTGCTGCAAGCCCCAACCACCTTTCTTTCTCTTGTCACACTCATTCATCTCTGCCCATCTCCTCTATCTTCAGAATTCTTTCAAGTTTGGAAAGTGAGAAACTTTTCTTTATTTACAAGCATTCTTCTAAATGCCTAAGTTCATCTTTCTGAGGCCTAACTTTGGATTATCCATAGCTAGAACTTTCTTTCTTTCTTTCTCTTTCTTTCTTTCTTTCTTTCTCTCTTTCTTTCTTTCTCTCTTTTTCTCTATCTTTCTTTCTGTTTCTCTCTCTTTCTTCTTTCTTTCTTTCCTTCTCTCTCTCTTTCTTTCTTTCTCTCTCTGTCTTTTTTTTTTTTTTTTTTTTTTTGAGACAGGATCCAGCTCTTTTGCCCAGGCTAGAGTACAGCAGTGTGATAATAGCTCACTGAAGCCTCACACTCCTGGACTCAAGCGATCCCAAAGTGCTGGGACTACAGTCATCACTATGCCCAGCTAATTTTAAAATTTTTTATAGAGACAAGGTCACATTCTGTTGCCCATGCTGGTCTTGAACTCATGCAATCCTCCCACCTCAGTCTCCCAAAGTGCTGTTATTACAAGTGTGAGCCAACACACCCAGCCAAATGTTTTCCTTTTTCTTTGTACTCTGCTAGTATCAGTCTTTTCCTTTTTCTGAGGCATCAAATGTAAAATGTCCACTTGACTAAATGGGCAAAGGGCAGGGGTTAGCAGGAAATAACCTCATTGTATTACAAAGAGGTTTTCCATTTGCAAGGATCACGCTGGAGGAGGCATCAAAGAGAATGGTGGCATGAGGGTAGATCAGTTGGTGGTTACTGCATAGCTCTGGTGGAAAGAGATGGCAACTTGGACTGGGATGATTGTGTTGGACACGGAAAGAAGAATTCAGATTCCATACAGATTATGAAGTAAGATATTGAGACTAAGCCGTATTTTGGAGATGGTGACCGTGGAGAGAGAGGAGGACCTCACAATTCCTTTTGACACTTGGACGAGGCAGTGATGTTTTCACTGGAAATGGAAAACTAGAGATGGGAGTTACTTTTGAGAATAATGACCACCAGTTAGATTTTGAACACACTGAAATTGAGATGACTTTGAATTATTTAAGAAAAGATGGAAACTAGCCAGATCCAGTGCTCTGCAGAGAGGCATCTACTGCAGATGAAAATATGGAAGTTATAGATATATACATGGTAGGAGGAATAAGTTCAAGCCATCTATTGTACAGCATGGTGACTCTAGCTAATAACAATGTGGTGTATATTTGAAAATTCCTAAGAGAGTAGATTTTCAGTGTTCTTACCACAAAAAATAATAAGTATGTGAAGAAATGCATACTTAATTAGCTTGACTTAGCCATCACATAATATATATGTATTTGAAAAAGTCATGCTGTATGCTACAAATATATAAAATTTTAATTTACCAATTAAAATAAATAATTATGGCCAGGCAGGGGGGCTCATGCCTTTAATCCCAGCACTTTGGGAGGCTGAGGCAGGCGGATCATGAGGTCAAGAGATCGAGAGCATCTTGGCCACATGGTGAAACGCTGTCTCTACTAAAAATACAAAAATTATCTGGGCGTGGTGGTGCAATGCCTGTAGTCCCAGCTACTTGGAAGGCTGAGGCAGGAGAAGCACTTGAACCTGGGAGGAGGAGGTTGCAGTGAGCAGAGATCGCGCCTCTGCACTCCAGCCTGGTGACAAGGCAAGACTCCATCTCAAAATAATAAAATAAATAAAGTAATTATTAAAAATACAATTAAAATGGAAAATAATGGTAAGGAAAACAATAAAGGAGATTACTCAAGGAAAATGACAAGGGCTAGGGTCATACCTCCGACAGATCTCTCATTTAATGGTTGAATCAATGAGTCTTCAAGAGACGGAAAGGGGATCCTAGGATGGTAGAAAGAGAACCAAGGGAGTGTGTCAGCACAGAATCTAAGGTAAGTGATGGCTCCAGTGAAGAGGCAAGCATCATCAGTGCCTTGAGCTGCTAAGGGGCAAGAGAGTAAAGAATTTAACAATTGTTGGATTTAGGGCATGAAGGGTGTTGGTGAACTACTGTCTTTTTTGGTGGAGGGATGTGGGCAGAAGCTAATTGCATGAACGTCATTGCAAATGGGAGGTGAGGAAACAGGAACAAGAGAACAGGCAGTGCAAACTGTTCTCACTGCGGCAGACGCCATTCTTCCCACCAGCTTGGCTGTAGCAGGGAGAGAACAGCAGGACAGCAGTGGGAGAGAGATGTGGCATCCAGGGAGGTGTGCTTATCGGCTTGCTTGCCTATTTGCTGAAGACAGGAATTTTGAGGATGTTCGCGGTAAGCAGAAAGGTCCCCGTGGGGGAAAGAGCACTTGCGTGGATAAAAAGAGGAAGAGGCATTTTATAGATCGTGTTGGGTTTTTGTTAAGTTAGGAGGGGTGGGACCTAAAGCTTGGGTGGTGTTGATGGGGAAGAGAATTCACCCCAGAGAAGACGAGGAGCATCCTCCATCTCACAGTTGAGAAGGGAGGAGGACCGGATCTGCGCAGGTGAAGGAGGCTTGGGGCACAGCACCAGGAAGCTCTGTCTAAGACAAGTGCAGTAATGTAAGAGGTCATGTCATGTGCTGAGTGGTGTCAGTCAAACATTTGAAAGGAAGAGATATGTTTCAGAATAAGTCTATAAGCAAGAAAGCAAATTAATTTGGTAAACGCAGCGGAAGAGCCTCGCAGGTTTGAGAGATCTTCTAGGGTTGGTGACTATGGATTTAGGATAGAAATGGAGGAGCTTGTGGTCCAGGAGTGGGATGTTTAATTGGCCTCTGTCTGTTTGCCCAAAGCATTTGTCCACTCCTGACCCATGTAAACTTTATCAGTCTAAATAAGATGATACTCTTGGAAATGGTTACATGTAGTTCACCCTATTTCCCCAACTAGTATGCACACTCTTTGAAAACCTAACTTCTCTGCCACTTGTCCCACCCCTCTTCAACTATCTTCCTACAGTTTCAGGCAAAGAGTATATCATGGCATTTTTAAAAATAAGGTAAAGTTTGTGAAAGCATTACAAAACTTGGCAGTGGGCAAGACAAAACTGAGTATTTATTACTGCATCAATCCGGAAGCCTAATATGGACAATATTAACAATGTACTTTTTGAGAGTTTTAATTTTTTTCAGATTGCAAATTCTATTGTCACACTATCTTATTTGTTCCAAAAATCACTAATGAGGTGGGTATTTTTTTTTTTTTTTGGATGGAGTCTCACTCTGTCATCCAGGCTATAGTGCAGTGGCAGGATCTCATCTCACTGCAACCTCCATCTCTTTGGTTCAAGCAATTCTCCTGCCTCAGCCTCCCAAGTAGCTGGGACCACTGGCCCACGCCACCACACCCAGCTAATTTTTGTATTTTTAGTGGAGATGGGGTTTCACCACGTTGCCAGGCTGGTCTCAAACTCCAGGCCTAAGGTGACCTGAGGTGGATATTTTTGACCCCATTTTCAGTCCAGGAGCCTGGGTGGCTATTTGAAGGTCAGAGAACAAAGGTGCGTCAAAACTGAAGGTGCAATCCAGGTCTTGGGACATCAAGGAGGAAACTGGTTTCATCAGTGCCCAGCGATGCCAAAACTTGAGAATATTCAATATGGAGTAATGGTCCTCAAAGCTGACAATGGAAGATAAATCTATAGATTCTTTTTTTGTGTGTGGATGCCAAGCATGGTCTTCAAATATCCAGGCCGATTTTCACTACACTACACCTGGCCACACCTCCAAGACCGAGAGGTACGAAGACCGCAGAGAAGTCATCAGCAGTTTCCTCACCTCCTGCAAGAACTGCTGTGGACTGTATTTGTTGAAAGTTGTTTCTTCGTCTAATGCTTTGGGACAGTGGTGATGGAATAATGGCCCTGCCTGGGGGAAAGGACATTTTTCCTGGATGTGCAGATGCCAGACCCCCAGGGTCAATGCCTGGCCACTGTCTGTGAATCTAAAGCTAATCTCAGAGCGCCTGAGGCTGGTCAGGGAAACCCAGTAAAGGCATCATTTTTCCATGAGCTTTAATGCTAAATGAATTGTCCACACAAGACGCCCCATGCATCTCCCATGTGCATTAGTTATTTTGCCAACATTAACAAAGAAATATCCAAGCAAAATGCCAAAGACTTGACAGGTCTATTTTTCAGAGATAAATTAGGAAGAAGGTATCCACTTAGAAATTGGGACATTGATTTTGAAAGGGGAATGTGGATCTTGTTCATCTTCAAAAGAGATCTATTTTTTTTAATCAGTTTAATTTTTAAAATCCAGGAATCCACATCACACTTTGGAAGATGTCCTTGAGTTTCAGAGGGAAATTAGTTGTATGCATTCTCAGCTAGGATACGGCTGGGTCTATTCCATTTCTTAAATGTCTAAAAAATATCAGGAGGATCTATTAAGCTAAAGGACCCATGTTAATGCAACATTAGGGAACTTGATTACAGTCCAGCACTCAGGAAAATCATTTTCAGCTTCGCACATGCTACATTGCACATGTAATATTTTGTGTTTGATGTTATTTGTCATTTATTAAATGTATATATTAATATGAAGTGTTCCATTTCCTGGCTACGGGGTGTTTAAAAAGTTCAGTCTCACTTCATACTCACACCGAAGAAATCTCATTTCCCTACCCCTTTCCTGAGCCAAGGCTCCTCAGCATTGCTCAGGAAATAGAATGCTCATTCTGTTTATTGAGCGCCTACTGTGCTCCGGGCATTAGGCTATGGAATACGTCAGGAAGACAGTAACTGAATTGGACACAGCCTCTGCCCTTCAGAGGCTTACATTCAGTGGGATGAAGGAGACACATAGACACATAAATACAGCAGCTGTTGTATTTAACTGATTAAATACAACATGCCAAATAGAATAATGTAGGCATACCAAATGCATCAAGGAATACCAAGAAAAAATGTATTCACTCTGGTAGGGGGTTGGAGAAGACTTAAGCACTAGACAGCATCTAAGCTGGGCATATGGAGTAGTCATTCTGGTTTTGCTAGAAAGAGAAAAATATAAAAAACTATTGTGAACAATTTTTTTTTTAAGTGACAGATTGTCAAAGTGAGTTTCTTATGGATTTGAGGTCCCTTGAGGAGTCAACTAGATACGCATCAAAACACCAAGGTGACTGGGGGACTAACCGCACTGTATGAAAAATAGACAATGGCTGTAAAGTAAAATCTGCTCCATAACTCCTGATACTGTCTTTGGAGAATGACTAAAGGATCTAAAGAGAAGAAACTGAAAAGATTCATAACAAGGTTTTCTTCTGAAACAGTTGTTATCCTAGAGTGAACCCCGTTACACCCATCCCCCTGAGTCACCTTTACCCAAGAGTACCCAGTGAAGTCAGGACCTCCAGGCACTTTCACCAAAGATATGGAAAAGCTACCCAATTAATAAAGTTGTGTTTTTTGTTTTCGTTTTTGTTTTTTTGAGATGGACTCTCCCTCTGTCGCCCAGGGTGGAGTGCAGTGGTGCGATCTCGGCTCACTGCAAGCTCCACCTCCTGGGTTTACGCCATTCTCCTGCCTCAGCTTCCTGAGTAGCTGGGACTACAGGCGCCCACCACCACACCTGGCTAATTTTTTTTGTATTTCTAGCGGAGACGGCGTTTCCCTGTGTTAGCCAGGATGGTTTCCTTCTCCTGACCTCGTGATCCACCTGCCTCGGCCTCCCAAAGTGCTGGGATTACAGGCATGAGCCACTGTGCCCGGCCCCCAATGAATAAAGTTTAAGGGGATGGTAGTTAAAACAAAGTTTCCTTTTGACTAGGTCACAGCTCATGCTTACTTAATATACCAACGACATCAAACCATGTAAAACTTGTATTGACATTTAAAAATATGGCATAATATACTATGCTAAGGATAACTATTTTCCTGTAGTATTCATTATTCATCTATCCAGGCTTCTTTTTTCTACTTGTAAACAATGTTTCCATAAACATATTTGGTTACATCTTGGGATGATTTCTACTGCTTTGCTATGATAAATCCTGGAAATGTAATTGCAGGGAAAAGTTTTCTTTTCCAAATTGGCTGACTCCTTTGAACTATTTAAATAGTCTTTATTTTCCTATTAGATGGCTTGAATTTTCTCATTGATTTATAAGCATTTTCATGTATTTTTGACGGTTGTCCTCATCACATTTGAGGCAAATATTTTCTTCCAGTGTCACCTTTAGCTTAAGATGTTTCCTGGCTACATACTGTGTTTTTTAAAACGTTGGCAATTTCAAATTTATTCATCTTTTATTTTCTACTTTTAAAAATAATTGTTAAAATAGATTCTATCATCCTTTTTGATACTCTTACAGTTTTATTTCTGTGTGTGTGTGTGTGTGTGTGTTTAGGTACTTCATATGTCTTAAATTCATAATGTAAATTTTGTAAATTAGATATCTAACAGACCAGTTCTCCATTTTTAAACATCCCTTTCAATCTCCACTGTGATGGTTAATATTGAGTGTCAAGTTGATTGGATTGAAGGATGCAAAGTATTGTTCTGGGTGTGTCCTTGAGGGTGTTGCCAAAGGAAATTAACATGTGAGTCAGTGGACTGGGAGAGGCAGACCCACCCTCAATCCCGGTGCACACCATCTAATCACTTGCCAGCACAGCTAGGATAAAAGTAGGCAGGAGGATGTGGAAGGACTAGACTGGTGAGTCTTCTGGCCTCCATCTTTCTCCTGTGCTGGATGCTTCCTGCCCTTGAACATTCATCAGACTCCAAGTTCTTCAGCTTTTGGAGTCTCGGACCTACACCAGTGGTTAGCCAGGGGCTCTCGGGCCTTCAGCCATAGACTGATGGCTGCACTGTCGGCTTCCCTACTTTTGAGGTTTTGGACTCGGACTGGCTTCCTTGCTTCTCAGCTTGCAGATGGCCTATCGTGGGACTTCACTTTGTGATCATGTGAGTCAATTCTCCTAATAGGCTCTCCTTCATATATACATCTATCCTATTAATCCTGTCCCTCTAGAGAACCCTGACTAATACATCCACTAATTTCAAATATCAGTGTATCTCATGATAACTTCAATATACACAAGTGTCTATTTCTGAAATTTTGAGTCTATTTCATCTATTTGTAGATTCTTAAGTAACACCGCACTTCTTTAATGTTTAAAGTTTCATAAATTTTATATCAGATGATGAAAGTCCATTCCTCTGATCACTGTTTTTTTCAGACTTTCATGTCTGTTCATGAGCAGTTTTCTTCCACTTAAATTTTATAATTTATTTGTTGATTTGCATAATAATATCATTGTCATTTTGTTTGGGGTTACATTACATTTTCAGATAATTTTGGAGAGAGGCAACATTTTAAAAATAGAAACTCCCACCCATAAACAGTAAGTAATCCTCCACTTATATTCAAGTCAATTTATTAAAATGTTAGATTTTTCCATAAAGGTTTATTATATTATCATTAAATTTGTTTACTCCCAGCTACAGTATTTTATAGTTTTTTAATCATGGTTTGGAACAAGATGTGTTGTACTTGGTTACTGCTGGTACACAGTAACCAGTAAAAGTTTTGTACTTTTTCGTATTAATCTTGTATCCAGCCACTCACTTGACATCTTATATCAATGTTACTGTATTGATTATCTCAATTGTTAATAGATTGGATTATTAACACAGTTAATTATATTATCTTCAAGTAGAGACAGTTTTGTCTCTTTCCAACTTATTTCCTCCCTTTTCTCCCTTGCTAATTGGCTAATACATCTAGTAAAATGTTGAATAGTAGCAAGCATTTTTATATTTCCTAACTTTAATGACATTGCTTATGTTTTACCAATATTTTGCATATTTGCTGTACTTTTTGTGATATTTTCTCTATCTCTAGTTTATTATTTTATCACAATATGGTGGTAGATGTTTCATAATGCTTTCAGACACCTATTATGACGATAAAGAAATGGTTTTACTACTTTGCTTTGGTAATATAGTAAATTACATTAATATATTTTCTAATGTAGAAATATCCAAATTTATACTTCAAGCCCTAAATTTTCCCTTGGGCTCTAAACATTTTATAACTAACTGCTTCTATACAACTCAGATGAACAATACACTTCTTGTACATAATATAGCCCAAAAGCAAATTTTTGCTTTTTTTACCCAAACCCCTTTTCTCCCTTAGTGATTCCAATCTCGGTCAATGGCAACATGACCTACTCTGCTGCTCAGGAAAAATCACTGGAAGCATCCTTGCCTTCATTCTCTGTAATCGATCACATCAAATCTATTAGTAAGCCTTGTGGAGTCCACATTCAAAACTTACCTGGAATTGCAGTCTTTCCACTTCCATCCCTCTAGCCCAAATCACCAGCTATTCTTACCTGGATGGCTTCAGTAATGTCCAGCTGGTCTCTGTGTTTCCATATTTGTTCCCTTTATTCTATTCCCAAACCAGCAGCCACAGGGATCCTCCTGGTGTCTCCTGCTGAAACATTCACTCTCTTCCCATCACATTTAAAATAAAATCCAAAATTGCTTCCAGGGCCAACAAGGCACAACACAATCTAGGATCTGACACCTCCTGACATTATCTCTTATCACATTTTTTCTAGCTCACTGACTTCAACTACGTTACCCACATTATGATTCCTTGATGACACCAAGCACGTTCTCATTGTAAGGCCTTTGCAGTCTGCCATTACTCTCTGCATGTGGAAGACTCCTTCCACAGGTACTCAACATAGCTCTTCTCTTTACTTCACTTCTCTGCTGAAAAATCATTCTGTCAGAAATATCATTCTATCAGTCTTCCTTGACCATGCAGTCCCAACTGGCCCATAGTCCTCATTTTCTATTTCTTTGTTCTGCTTTCGCTTTCACCCTGACTTTATTTTAGGTATTTTAATCTTGTTCATTGCTTGTTGCTCCCATTATGATAAAAAATCCATAAGGGAACTGTCTGTTTAATTTACTCACTACTCTATTCCCACTGACTAGAAAAATTAAAATGTATCCAGACTGTGTCAAATGCCCAATGGGGAGGAAGCAAAACCACCCCATTTAAGAACCATTGCATTGAATGCTTATTTTAAAAAATAAAAGAACAAATGAGTCAAATCAGCAATCTTATCTTCTGATGGAAAATAACTAGAAAAGAAGAGTAAGTTAAACCCAAAGTAAGAATGAAGAACATAATAAAAATCAGAGTAGAGTGACGAATAAGGAAACACAGAGAGAGAGAGAAGATAGAAAAAAAAACAATAAAACCAAAAGCTAGTTCTTTAAAAAATAAAACAACAAAATGTATAAACCTCTAGCCATACTGACCAAGAAAAAGAAAAAGAAGATATAAATGACCAAAACTGAGAGTAAAAGCAAGAACATTGCTAGAGACTCAAAAATAAAGCTGACTGGCTATGTTATTATTATTAGACAAAACAGACTTCAGAACAAGAAACATTACCAGAGATAAAGAGGGACAAGACAGTTCATAAATATGTATGTACACAATAACAGACTTTCAAAATACATAAAGTGACACTGACAAAGCTGAAAGAGAAAAAGACAGATCCAAAATTACAGTGGAAGATTTTAACACTCCTACATAGTACTTGATAGATCAAGTAGGCAGAAAATCAGTAAGAACATAGAAGAAATGAACAACACTATCAACTAACTTGACTTAGTTGACATTTATAGACCCATCAACCCAAACAGCAGAATGCACATATTTTTTGAATACTCAGAGAATAACAACTAAGATACATCATATTTTGAGCCATAAAAGGATTGCTAATAAATTTAAGAGAACTGGCACCAAACAGTGTCAGTTCTTTAACTTCAACAAAATTAGATATAAAAGGCAGAAAAAGTATCTGGAAAATCAGCAAGTATTTGGAAAGCTGAATAATGCTCTTCTAAATAACTTATGGGTCAAAGCAGAAGTCATAGGAAAAAATTAGAAAATATTTTTAACTGAATGAAAACAAAATTACAATATAGTTGGCCCTGCATATCTGTGGGTTCTGTATTCATGAATTTAACCGAAGTTGGATTGAAAATATTAACAAATAAAAATTGGGTTTGTACTGAATATTTACAAACTTTTTTTCTTGTCGTGATTCTCAAACAGTAGAGAAAAACAACCATTTACATAGCATTTACATTTTATCAGGTATTATAAGTAATCTAGAGATTATTTAAAGTATACTGGAGGGCTGGGCGCGGTGGCTCAAGCCTGTAATCCCAGCACTTTGGGAGGCCGAGACGGGCGGATCACGAGGTCAGGAGATCGAGACCATCCTGGCTAACACGGTGAAACCCCGTCTCTAATAAAAAATACAAAAAACTAGCCGGGCGAGGTGGCGGGCGCCTGTAGTCCCAGCTACTTGGGAGGCTGAGGCAGGAGAATGGCGTGAACCCGGGAGGCGGAGCTTGCAGTGAGCCGAGATCGCGCCACTGCACTCCAGCCTGGGTGACAGAGCCAGACTCCGTCTCAAAAAAAAAAATAAATAAATAAAATAAAATAAAATAAAATAAAATAAAATAAAATAAAGTACACTGGAGGATGTGCGTACATTATATTTAAATACTATGCAATTTTACTTTAGGGATTTCAGCATCCCTAAGTTTTGGTATCCACAGGAGGTCCTGGAACCAAATCCCATGGGCACTGAGGAACAACTATATATCAAAATGTGTGGGAGATGGCTAAAACTGTGCATAGACAAAAAATGTACAGGTTTAAATGCTTGTATTAGAAAAGAACAGAGTTCCAAAATAAATTATCTAAGATCTCATCTCAAAAATTTAGAAAAAGCATAAGTTCTGTACAACATCTTGTCTATAGTTAATGACACTGTACTGTACATTTAAAATTTTGCTGGAAACGTTGGTCCCATGTTACCTGTTTTCACCACAATAAAAAAATGAAAAGGAAATTAAAATCCAAGTAAGTAGAAATGGAAATTAATGAAGACAAGAGCAGTCAAAACTCAATAATAAACACATAAACAATAAAGAAAAAATTAAAAAAATAAAGTTTTTTTTAAAAAAAACAGTAAATTGGATAAGGCTCTAGTTTTACTCACCAATAAAACAAAAGACAAAGATCAACAATAATGTAAATGAAAGAAGGGAAACCACATCATACCCTACAACTTTATGAAAGAGAAATTACTAAAACTGACTAAGGCAGAAATGGAAATCTGAATAGTCCTATGTGTCAACTAAATATACTGAATTCATTAATTAAAAACCTTCCCACAAAGGAAACTCCAGGCCCAGAGGGCTTCTCTGGTAAATGCTATCAAACATTTAAGAAGGAGAATACCGGCTCTATACAAAATGTTGCAGAAATTACAAAAGGAGGAAGCACTAACCAATTTATTTTATGAGGCCAACATTGTGCTTATACCAAAACCAAAAAATATATATTACAGGGATTTAAAAAAAAATTTAAAGCTAGACACTAACTTTCTCACGATCACAGATTTAAAAATCCTTAGCAAAATATTAGTGAATTGAATTCAGTAGCATGTTAAAATTAGAATGCATCATGACCAACTGGGGTTTATCCTGCTGGGAGGATAATTTGCAGGCAGGCCCTACTCCCCCTGTGGTGGGTGGATTGCTTTGTTGCACAACCTCCCTGTCTCTCTGGACCCCAGGCCTGCACTGGCCAGGCTGCCCTCCAGCCCTCAAGTTGAGTGAGATCTGCTGCAGCTCCTCCCCACCTGAAGCATGTCCAAATCCTGACAACCAGATTTTCACTCTGTCTTTTACACAACAGTAAAGTTTGACCTATGCTTCCTAATCTGTGGATAAGCAGTCCTTAAAGGTTCAAGAGCAACCTTGTTCAAAAAGCAGCAGCTCACATTCCATGATGAATTTAATCAAGGTGTCCTTGTTCCCATCCTGTACCAACCCACCTAACTCATATCCATTTTTACCCTTATTTCTCCTCTTAAAAACTACTCAATCAGGGAAGTCAGAAAATTTGGACATCAAACACCAAAATGAGAAGAATCACCAAGATCCCACCAATCAGAGGTGACCACTGATCTTATTTTCTTAAGCAAATTTGTAAGTTATTTTCTGACTTTGTTATTCTGTTTGGAAAGGATTTTTCTGATCCTCAGAAGGTAAACTAATTTGTGTCTCTTATCCTTTAAGCAACTTCCTGAGAATAATTTCACCATTTAATAAAGCACACTGCCTGTGTCATATAATAAATAGTTTTATAGATTTTGGTCCATTTATGATCCTATTATTCTCTTCCATTGATCTATTTTTTGTGTCATTCATTTTTAAACATGTGATTTCATAATATGCTCTAATATATTATGTGCCCAATTTCCATAGATATTTTTTCCAATCCTTTTCTCATTTTCAACTTTTGTTCATTTCACATTTATTTTTCTAGATAAAAGGTGTAAAATATTTTTACATTTGCCAAAAATTTATTTAGAAGATTGATTCAGATTTCATTACATTTATAGATTGACTTAAGGAAGAAATAGATTTCCGATTCCATATTCCCATTTATTAAAATTCTTTTTTTATTTTCTCAGTCATATTTGTCTTCATTTCTTCATAGACACTCCATATTTAAAAAAAAATACTGTGTCTGAAATACAGTGAAAGGCAACTAAACATGCTCAAGGAGACCCATTGCTGGCCACAGTACTCAATCATTTCCCGACAGTACAGGAAAACTGTTCTCTGTGGAATTCCAGCACTCAGGAACATTTCCCACCTCCTGGGATTTCACATTCTCTCTTGTATGTTGTACCATCTTTTTGGTCTTCAGTATTGCAAAGTTGACCTCTATTTCATAAACTTCTGGGCAGGTATAGCAAGAGCTAGAAGGAAACATCTGTCCTTATCAAATGATAATGTAAAAAACTACAGCTAGTTGGGGTTGGGGTTAATTTTTGTGTTCCTGACACAACAATTTTGCAGGAGTTTTCTTTGCATTAGTCATGAGTGCAATAAACTATGTTCACTGTCTTTTGTAGAGAAAAGAACCGAAGTTTATGGGGTTGACGCCACTGGTATAAGGAAGTCTGAGCAAAGAGCCCATATGCACAAAACTACACATTTTTGCCCCCTTCAGAGTAAATAATTTCAAGACGAATGTGGATTTTTCCTGCACCATTCCCCTCCAGCAGGGTTTGGAGACAAATCTACCAGAATGGGTGCCCTCGTCCAATACTTTTTCAATAGTTTTCCTTTCTACCTCTAAAGGCTCTGATTTCTCTCCAAACGTGTAGATGAGAAGCCTGTGTAACTAAAGACTAAGACAACACAGATGGTAACATCTCCCTGGAGTCACAAAAGTCTCTAACCACCTTCTTTATTACTAATTCTTAGGTGACTTTCTAACGTATTTTTTCTTAGGTTGCACCTACATTGATTTATACTCAGGACTCTCTGCATATAACTGTTCTGCTATATTGTCTTTTGATGATGAGGTTTTTTTCTCTCCCAGTGTTTATGCCTTTCTTTCTTTTTCTTGCCTGATAGCATTGGCTGTATCTCCCAAATAATATCAAATAATAATGCTGATAGCTGTCATTATTTATTACTCTTAGCTCTCTCTCTCTATATATATATACACACACACTCATATATATACACACATATATACACACATATATATACACACACACATACATATGTGTGTATATATATGTATTCATTCAATGTTTTATATGTGATGGTCATTAATAGGTTAAGCATTTTTACAAGTTTCCAAAGTATCTTTCCAACCTAATTCTTTTAATAGAAATAATTTTAAAATTTTATTAGATGCCTTTCGGCTATTGAGAATTTTTTTTTTTTGCTCTGTTCTATTAACATAGTGAAATACATTAATAGATTTCCTAATATTGAATCACCTTTGTTCCCTTAAGAAGAAGTTTCCTTGGCCGTGGTAGCATTTTTTATTATAAGACTGATTTGTTGCTCATATTTTAACATTTGAGAATTCAAATGTGTACTCCTAAGTGAGAAATTCTATGGTTTTCTTTTTCACTTTTGTCTCTGGTTTTAATATCAATACTTTGACAATTTCCTTAAATAAATTATGAAGCACTTAACTTAGGGATCTCCTGCTTATTGAAATTTTGAATAGCTTGCCCATGTTTGAAATTGAAAAATATTTTAGAGGAAAGTCTTCTACAGGTTTTTGTGTTTATCCTTCATTTATTTTTTTAACACTGAGTATATTTAAGACTTATTAATTCTTTGCTTTCATGGATTAGAATTTGTAGTGATTTCATTATCTTTATTTTCTAAATTTTCATTAGTTACAGATTTGTGGGCCCTTTTGATCAGTTATTTCTCCTCCAATTTAGAAGGCATAGATGGAGCTTTGCTAGGATATATACTATTTAATATCTATATTAATATTAAAGTGGATATTAATTTTCTTAGCAAGAGGTACCTACCATTAGACAGAACAATTTCTAGCAGAAATTCCTCAAGATTTATGACACGCATCTTTAAACTCTGACAGTGCTTTGATCATTTTATTGAGTCCTGGGGAAAAGGGTCAGAGACTACACAGCAATCCCCATGGTTTCCAGGACTCTGCTGTAGCTTTGAACTCTGCCCAACGTTGATTTGACTTCCTAACTAGATTGCTCATTCTTCAGTTCTGAATCCAACACTCACTTCCTCGAGGAGACATTTCCTGTTACATCCTTGGAGGTTTTGTTTCTTCCAATATGCCCTTCCTGGCATCCTGGACATCTTTTAAAATAATCTTCCTTCCCCTCTAGAGTGTAAGTTCCATTAGATCCAGCACTAATTCTGCCTTAGTTGCTATTGTGTCTCCAGGGCACTGCCTGGCACCTGGTCTTAAATAGGCTGTCCATACATTTTTGTCCTATGATTTCTAGAGGGCAGGGATTCTTACCATCTTTTGTCTCATTTCCCTGGATGCAGAGCAGATGCCCAATAAATACCACATTTCAGAAAAATACATGGGATTGATTAGTTTTTCATTTTACAGTGACTCTAACTCCTTAGAAACTGAGTTTTTCTTTCCTCTACTTTATGACTCAACAGCTAAAAGTGATCCACAGAGATTATTGGACCTCAGGCTCTGACAGTAATATGTTGATGCTAATTCAGGCATATAAATATCTAATTTTCAAAAAATAATAATTCCAGGAAAACTGATTTTTCTCAGCATTTTTTTGAGTTCTCCTTAATTGCTACAAATATCTCTAAGAAAAAAAAAAAGAGTTCTTCCTTATGTCTAAGTTTATTCCTGCATGTTGCAATGTCAGGTCATTGGTCCTTGTTTTCTCCCCGGGTATTTGTAGCTATTCCTGCTATAATTGCTTCTTGGCCAAAGTTTTACTTGTCTGACAGTGAGAGAGACAGAAAGACAGACAGCATGCTCACCTTTAAACTCAAAGGAATCCCTCTTTTCTCTCAGAAGGTTAGGGGCAGATCCAGCAAACAGAATTCTTTGCAAAGGCCAAGGAATCACACACAGAAACTGCATCACAAAATTGTCTCCTGAAGTCATATCACCCTTCCTTCAGAACTTGCAAAGGCCAGGTAGACAATTGCCTATGTGGCTTGGAAAATTTCTAACAGACTTTCTTACCTTCAATTCTCTTTTCTTCACAGGTTAAATTCAGGTCTCACCGTTTTATCTAAGGCACTGATTTATAACTCCGAAGACTTCTGTGGTAGCATCCCCACGTCAGTTGTCATGACACAGCGAGCCACTGTTAGCCTCTAATGTCTGCTTGCATTAGCAAAGTTCTAAGTGCATGATACTTAAGACTGGTAAGTTTGGAAGGAGACCAGGCAGCCGAAAATATAGGTGCTTAGTAGACTCTATTCTCAGGTAGCACAGGGTGTCTTCTTCAGGGGAATGTGTGTTATCATGAAGTAAAAGGAAGTCAATATCTTAGAAACAGAACAGAGGTCCTTGCAGGATGAGAGACTGCTCAAAGTTGAGACAGAGGGGCCTGGATGAGTCTGAATCTGTGACTGACAGTTGCAAAGAGGAATTCCTCTTACTTGGAAGAATGAGCCCCTTATATTGGGATTCGTGCCCAACTCTGTATTAAGACGGTTCACACGGTCATGCCTTACCAGTCCCTGGGGGCCTGGTGACCACCCGAAGATGGTTAAGATGGTTCTGTACTAAAGAGCCCTACACTGGCTTTGAAAAACAGTAAGATGCTCTCTGAGATACCTTTTGATACAATTATTCTAGAATGACAATGACCAGGGTGGCCCATACTGGAGGCTCTAAATGGATATAAGAAAACATCCATTTCTCTATCAGTCACCAAAACACAGGCTCTTAGTGCAATCCTTTAGAGTATGTGGTGGCCATCCTTAAGAGGTGGCCCATCAAAGTATCCATTTCCCTCAGGTTCTTTCCCAATATCCCATCTTTTCCACTAGGGTTCTTATGGTTCTAATGAAGCTAAATCCATCTTCAGCTTCAGGCAAGGAACATAGGACCCCAGCTAAGACAACCAGGATACTCCATTGTCCCACACAGAGTGATTGTTTTAATGATTGGAACTCACCTTGGCTCATCCAATCAGGGGATGCATGGGAAAAGAAAGATGTCCAGAGAATTGTTGGCAGTCAAGTTCATCTGCGAACATGAGATGAGACCAATCTATAAAATGCAGAGACAAGACCTCAGTGATGTGTTTGAGCTTCTGGATAAAGCCTGAATTGAGTTCTGCCTAATCTCCAGACATTAATTAACTGATAAATTCTCTTCCCTGTGCAAGCCAGGTTGAGTTGAGTTTCTCTTCTTTGCAACCACATGTGCTTTAACTGATGAGCTACTCTCTGATGCCATGGCTCCCATGCAAAGTCATTACATGCTTTCTTGGACATTTATTTCAAGGTTTGACAAGGGGCTTCTCCTCTCCTTCCGAGAAACACAAGCAGAGAGATGTCTTGTTTGAGCGCTCCCTGGTGGCGGCAGGAACCCCACCTCACACCGAAGATTCCTCCTTTGGGTGGGCAGGGAGGCTGAAGATGGAAGCCCCAGCACCCGGACACCAACCTTGTGCCCCTCTCTCCCCCTCATCTGGCCACCAGCAACCCTGTCATTTCCCTGCCACTGGGCTGGCTCAGACAAAGCTGTCGTTGAAGAGATTACAGACAGATGCTCTGGCAGGATTCAGAGACCCCGTGGAAGGAAAGCAGTCAGGTTTTCTCTTAAGCGACAGCCATCATTTTCGGCAGGCAGGATAATTGCAGGTTTGCCCTTCCCCAGTGCAAGCTATCTGAAGGTAAAACAATGGTGAGCAGCATGCGCTTGCCTCAAGGACGGAGGGGAGAAGAGAGAAGGGAACAGAAGGACTCCATCTCCTTTAATTTATTTTAATAAAGCATGGGTTTTCCAAAAGGCCAAAGGCCCTCATTTGCCACAGCGTGGTTGGGATCCGCCAACAGCTTCCCCAAACCGCCTCTTTCCCCATAATTCAATCAGAGCTGCAGATGGAAGCACTCAGCTGGCCTCTCCATGTTCTTGGCCCTTCCTGAATCCCTCCTCTCCTCCTCTCACGGCCTCCATCAGAGAGGAAGGCTCACGCCTGCCAACAAGCATGCCTCCTCATCCTCTTCTTTCTCCACAGCCCTGAACTCCCATGAGGGCCCCACCCAGGGCCTTCCCTGGCCGTCGGTCCTCAGTCTTCCCAGCCACAAATAAGGAGCAGGTGCATATCCTAGGGGGGAACTAGCAGGAGGGTCGCCAGGCAATGAAGCAAGAGCCCAGGTCCTGCTACTGGAGAAAGGATAAGTACCTGGAAGATGAGAGACCTGAAGAACTTGGATTCTCAGCCCAACGACCACCAGGCATGTCCTGGGGAGAGCTCTGAGTCACAGAGGATCAGCGGGCCTGTGCAACCTCAGGACACCACTAGAGTGGGAAGCTTCCCTGGTGGGCTCTCCTCTCACTGAAACTGTCTGGGAGGAGCAAGGAATCAGAGTTGAAGCTTCAGCAGGAGGGAAGCAGGGACAGGGCTGCTGCCTTTGTTCTCTATTAATGAGGAAGTGAAGGCAAAGGACTCTGCCTTCAGTGACAACAGAGATTTCTTTAATTGAGACCTCATTTTCTACAGCCCCAGGTAGAAAAATTAACCCATCCGTTTGCTGTAAATGAACCCAAATCCCCTCCCCAAGGTGTCCCATTTTGTCTGACTTCTTGCTACTTCTGCTCTTTAGGAAAGGTCGATAAGGTGGCATTCGTGTTTCTGGGCTTTGAAATTTGGAGGCAATCTGTGATGAAAGAGGAGGAAAGGAAACAGTCTTTAAGAAAATTCCAGATGTCTGGAGCAATGGCTGAGACTAGGGGGTGGGGATGGCCAGTGCTGGACTGGTAAACAGTTTCATAGCTCAGAAATGGGAGTTTTATTACTGGCTGGAAAGGCTGGCGGTGGTAGTCAGTTTGAGATTGTTCTGTATTTTTTTTTCCACCATCACCCCAAGAGCGTGTCATCCTCCAAATGAATTCAGTGAAACTGCTCACTCCCTCCTGCACTCATACCTCCCAGGCTGCTACGTCTGCCTCTCTATGTCCGGGGATCCTGGACCCCATCCACTGGCCTCTGCTAAAGTGTCTAGCTCCAAGCATCTCAGACACCAGCTTGAGTTCCATTTCCCTCCATATGGGCAGGACGTGCCACCACAAGTCATCTGAAATGAACCCATTCCGAAGAATCAAAAGAAGAGTCCAAGTGAGGCTCACCTCACAACTAGTTTTTAAAGGCATCTTGCTGTGAAGAGGTCATATCCTGGTGTAATGCTGGATAGTTCTTTTCTGAGGCCAGCCAAGTCACATAGTGGATCCCAGCAATGAGGACGCACAGAGAAGCCTCCTGGGGGCTACAGACTTCAGACACTCTCCATTCATCTAACCCAAGCATTTCTTCCTCTGTGCTTAAGCACACTTGTACTACAGAGCAAAGTGGGTCCATATGCACCATTTCTTGTAAACCTCAAGTAACCACATGCTGTTTTCTGGACCAGTTTAATTGTCCATGAAACCCTAGAGCTGTCTGTGGCATGGAAGGCACCCAAACAACCCTGTCACCATCACTATCGCAGACCACACCCTTGGCACGTGGGTGGGCAGGCATCGCTGCTGACGTGTGTGGCCTGCTGACATTGGGTCCTAAACAGAAGGGCCATCATGGGCAGCTCTTATTTCTATTTCTTAAGGCAATGCTGCTGTAAATGCCTGAATTAGGAGTGTGAAGACCTGGCGGAGCCCCAGTTGTGAGATCTAAGGCAAGATCCTCACCTTCGGAACCTCAGCTCCTTCCTACTTCACGTAGGTCTCATGATACCTGCTTCATTACCTCGACAGTTCATTGCGAAGAGGATTGTGAAAGAGGGAAGATGCACTTCTATCTGTGCCCGTGAGGGTGAAAGCCCGGGTGGTAACCAACTCCCCTCTCTCCCTAAGACCTCTAGTCAACAGAGCAGTATTGTCGTTTGACATCAACACCATCAACAGCAGCAGCGTTCACTCACTGCTTTAAAGCCGCATGCTGCTTTCACCTGGATTATCTCAAATATTCCTTACAACACCCAAGAGAAGACAGTGGGTGTGTTTATGCCTCCCATTGAGAGGACCCCAGAGTTCATGGAAACCCAGTGATGTGCTTAGGACACTATAGCCCATGGAGTGTCAGGACTACACCCAGAGCCAGCCATGCACCCCATGCACCCCAGCCATGCAGTCTTCTTCCCCACTGCATTTCCTCTGCTGGTTCACACAACCCTGGTACCATGTCAGAGACAGCAGGTGCTGAGATGGTGCCGGGGATGGCACATCTGCCCCATCAGCTCAGTTTCCCACCCTCTCTCACTGCTGCAGACCATACTATTCCCCAGGAGCTCTGTTCTCATTGTGTTTGGGAAGGCATGAGCCGTCTACCCAAAGTTTTGAGATTGTCTAAGTCTGTTTTCTGTTGCTTGTAACAGACTACCTGAAACCGGGTAATTTATAAAGAAAAGAAATTTACCTCTTACAATTGTAGAGGTTGAGAAGTCCATGGTCAAGGGGCTGCATCTTGTGAGGGCCTTCTTGCTGGTGGGGACTCTGCAGAGTCTTGAAGTGGTGCAGGGCATCACGCTGCAAGGGGGCTGAGTTGAGTATGTTAACTCAGCTCTCTCCTCCTCCCCTTATAAAACCATCAGTCCCACTCTCGTGATAACCCATTAATTGATTAAGGTATGAGTGGATTAATTCATTCATGAAGGCAGAGCCCTCATGACCCAATCACCTCCTCAAGGCTCCACTCAATACCATCACACTGGGGATATTTCAGCAGGAGTTTTGGAGAGGACAAATATTCATATCATTGCAAAGATTAGTGCAAATCTTGGCTTTAATGGAATTCAGCATAGGCATCCCCCAGGCCAGCCCTGGGGCCATAGACAGAGGTTTCCAGCTGGTCCACAGAGATCAGCAGTAGTCTGAGTCAGGTCTTGCATTTTAAGGGACACATACAACACAGATGCAACCTGCTAGGTATAGAGACACAGAATACAGGCTGGGCGCGGTGGCTCACACCTATAATCCCAGCACTTCGGGAGGTCAAGGCGGGCAGATCATGAGGTCAAGAGATTAAGGCCATCCTGGCCAATATAATGAAACCCTGTCACTACTAAAAATACAAAAATTAGCTGGGTGTGGTGGAGTGCGCCTATAGTCCCAGCTACTTGGGAGGCTGAGGCAGGAAAATCACTTGAACCTGGAAGGCGGAGGTTCTAGTGAGCTGAGATCATGCCACTGCACTCCAGTCTGGCGACAGATCAAGACTCTGTCTCAAAAACACACAAAAAAAGAAGGCCAGAGAGTAAACATTTGAGGCTTTGCGGGCCATAAGGTCTCTGTTGTAACTGCTTGAGTCTGACATTATAGTGTAAAATCAACCAGACAACATGTAAACAAATGAATGTGGCTGGGTTCCAACAAAACTTTATTTTAGGGACACTGAAATTTGAATTATATATCATTTTCACCTGCCATAAAATATTACTCATTTTCTTTTTCAACCATTTAAAAATATATTAGGTTGGTGAAAAAGTAATTGCAGTTTTTGCACAGAAAGTAAAAGACTGGCAATTACTTTTGCACCATCCTAATGGAAAACATTTAGCACACAGGCCACACAGGCAGGCTGGGTTTGGCTCACAGGCAGTGATTTGCTGATCCTTGTTCCTGAACGGGGATTCTCAGGAGGTGGGAGGCAAGGATGAGGGCTTCTCTCACTGTCAAAAGGGCACACAGTCCAAGCGGAATTGTGCGTCAAGGGAACACGGATAAGAAAGAGCTTGAAGGGCTGGGTGTGGTGGCTCACGGCTGTAATCCCAGCACTTTGGGAGGCCAAGGCGGGGGATCACTTGAGGTCAGGAGTTCGAGACCAGCCTGGCCAACGTGGTGAAATCCCGTCTCTGCTGAAAAATACTAAAATTAGCCTGGCAAGGTGATGCACGCTTATAATCTCAGCTACTCCGGAGGTTGAGGCAGGAGAATCACTGGAACCCGGGAGGTGGAGGTTGCGGTGACCTGAGATCATGCCATTGCACTCCAGCCTGGGCAACAGAGCAAGACTTCATCTCAATAATAATAATAATAATAATAATAATAAATAAAGACTTGAAGAAATCATTGGAACAAAGTGAAATTCTCAGTTTGGTTAGCAATTTACCTATGTCCTCTTCTGCACTAATTTACAGAGAGAAGTCTATTAATCATTCTGGATGCAGAAAGGAAACCGCATTCTCAGCATAAACATAAATTATCAGCCTAAAACTCAAATTCCTTCAGAGGGATGGGGCACGTCGAAAGTTTCAAATAGCTCAAATAGAACAAATGGATAAGAAGAGATAATGCATCTTTGGAAATACAAACCTGAAAAGATGTTATGCTCAATTACACTGACAAAAGATTTGGGATCCAACAATATCCTCTGTGGAATTCTGCAGCTAAACAGGAATGCTAAATCACGAACTCCAACTTAAGCAAGAATAATATAGCCTAAGCCACATTACACGCGCATCCGTTGGGAGGTTGAATCTGCTCTGATGTTTACAAAGTGCCTCTCTTCGTCCCTATAAGAAAGTGGGCTTGCTTGCTAAGACCGATGCATCGCCAAGTGGCCAGGCTTCCAAATTGCCCATCGGGGTGTCTTGGAAAGAAAGCAAGGTTGACAGAGGTCAAGAGAGTTCATGATGAGGCCTGGGGTGTGAGGGGGCGGAGTCTGAACCCTTTGGAGGGAGGAGTCTCCGTTCTAAGCAGCCAATGACAGGGAAAGAAGACACTGGGGAGGATGAGGACGAAAGGGAGTTTGAGTGTGGTTGCGGGTCCACAGTGCCACTCAGGTGCAGGCAAGGAGAGCCATGACACTGAACTCAGGCCTCTCCAGCCCCAGCATGGACCCAGCTCCTCGAGCTGGTGCAGATTGTCCCATCCCTCGGAAGTCTCTAGTTGGCCTTCCTCAGCCGGTCTCAATTTCCCCAAAGAGGAAAGCTCTGTCTCATTTGCTTCATCGCATCCCACAGTACAGCTGGCACACAGTAGGTACCCAGGAGGTGATGTCCTAAGAAGGGCATGTGTGTTGGGACATCAGAGGAACAGAAAAGAGATGCTAGGACCTGCAAAACAAGAGCTACCACTGTCACATTTTCCAGAAGGCAGGCTGAGATTCTACATGAATTCCTGCTCAGTGTCACGACACTGCGTGGAAGGGCTGACTCTTGGAGTTTGTACCGTGGGTGTCCTGGGAGGGAGACAGATGGGTTAAAAGAAAAGAAGAGAAAAAAGGGATTCCGAAGAAACGGAGGAGTGGTTCTTCTCTGTGCAGCTTCGAAGTGCAAATCCAGGCCCTACAGATGTGTGCTGGGGAAGACGGCTTGAGCTACACATGGGGTAAGGAGTAACAAGCTCGGCAATGCCAGGGGCTGCCTTATGGAGGATGGAGCTTCCTGCCACTGGAGCTGGTTGCGCAGTGGTAGGAAAATCAGCCCCAAGAGTGAGTGCAACCTGGGAAGTGGGTAAAAGTGAAGATATAAGTTGTGTGACCACATCTTGTGGTTTCTGGTGTGTCCAGCTCACCATGAGATCTGAACTGAGAAGCAGACCCAGGAGGTAGAGAGAGCTGTGTTTAGTAGTTATGGCTGCTTAGGATGGATTGGAGGATATAGCTTGACCACCTACTAATATTGAGATTCCCAATTCTTCCCCAGCTCCATGCCTAGAGTGCGGGCCCTCATGTCAGGAATCTGGGTGTCCAGGGCAGTTATCTATACAGCCAAGGCCAGAGCATGGCGCGCTGTCTGACACTCCATGGAGCACAGATCTAGGAACTCCAGAGGTGGGTCCACCCTGCTTCGGGAGGCAGGCTGGGCCATGCCTGGTGTGCCTTCAAGAGGTTGCAGGAGAGGAGAGGTATCCAGGCTTCAGGGGAGTCCCTCCCCACCCCATAAGAGGGATTAAGCAACGTGGCCAGAGAAAGAATGGAAGCCGCCTTCCCCACGCCAGGCACTAGTAGGATCTCCCAGGAAAAGAAAGGGAGGCTTGCTCTCCTTTCAACAAGAGCTTTGCAGGGATCACTGGAATCCAGTCCCATTCCTCAAAGGAGGCCATGGTCCTTGAGGTTTCCCCAGAAGGCACCGAGGACACATGACAAGCAGCTCTTTAGCCATCTGCTGGGGGAAATACCAGAGTAAATTAAAACAAGAGTGGATTTGTGACTTCTGTCTTTTCCAAAAAGATAGTGTTGGCAGGTTTATGAGAAAACCATTCCCAAACACCTTGAATTTATATGGCACGCTTATTTCAAAAGCTCTTCCACATCTGTTAGCTCTTTGAAGCCCCTGGAGGCAGGTAGGGCAGGAAGGAGAACTGGGTGGAGGAACAGAATCACAGAGGGGCTGGGCACCTTGCCAAAGACCTGGCGGCTCCCTGGGGAGAGGTGGGGGTGGTGCCCTGCACCCTGACCCCTCACACATGCTCAGGGGCTGCTCCTTCTTGCCTGGAGAGCTCCGGCCAAGGGCATTACGTAATAAGACTGGAAGCAAAGTGACCACTTCAGAGCAGGGCAGTCAAGTACAACGAGGCCCCGGGAGCACCCCTTTCTCATACACACACACAGCCCTGCACCCATGTGCCCTGCAAATTAGCCAAGGTTTAAAGGTAAAGAAATAATGGCTCCTCAAACAGAAACAAACAGAGGCTGATTGACAAGGAGGCCCCTCATAATCAGTGCTGCAGTAAACTCTACTAATTATGGTGTCAATTGGTAACATTATAAAGGTTGAAGCTACATAATGAAAAAAGAGCATACACACAGGCAGAGCGAGTTCAGCAGATGCAATTACAGGGTGACATTATTGGCAAATAGTATTTTATGAGGTATTAGCAGGAAGGTGGCATGAACACATTCCAAAACTTAACCAGCTCCTCGGAAGTGGAGGAACCCGGAACTGGCCAGAGACCCAGCCCCTAAAACTGTAGTTTGCCCAGCTGAACGCTTTAGGGGAGCCCCTGAGGTCTTCTTGCTGTCTTCAAAAGGAGAAGATGCTTGCAGGTGAATCTCTATCCTACCCTTGACTTCTAATTCCTTCCGTGCCACATCATGTCCCTGTTCCTCGATGGTCCTGAGCTCTTTCATCCTCGTATCATAAGATCTTGTACTATTCAAGCCAGAGAGCACCATAGATGTCATTTACCTTGACAGTTACTCTACGGTGAGCATGGGGGAGGAACAGAAGCCTACCCGTTCATTCTAACAATGTTTACCAGTGCCCAACAGTATTCATGGACTTCTGCACCAGATTCCTGTTCTAGATGTGCAGGCTATGGCCCTTGCTTGTCATGGTGTTCACATTCTATGGGAAATTGAAGAAAAACACACAAGATGATATCAGGTGCCTCGACGAAAACTGAATAGAGTGATGTGATAGCAGGTGGCTAGAAGAGGACGGGGAGATTAAATGGGAGGTCCGGGAGGATGCTGTCTGAGCTGAGACCTACAGGAGGAGAAGAAACATGCCTTTTGAAGGATGCCCAGTTCCCAAGCAGCAGAGCAAGGGCAGAACACAGATGTCCTCATATGCAGCCCACGGTCTTTCTATTGCATCAGGCATCCCCAACCACTACTTGAGCCAGAAGAGAAGAGAAATTACCAACTCTAAGGATATGGGGGCCATTGCATTGTGAAAGCTAAAGGAACATTAAAGATCAGGTGGTTCAAAACTCCTAATATGCAAAAGAATCACCTGTGTTATGTGTCATGAAGGAGCTGCCTCCCAGGTCATATTATCTGTTTCTATATAGCAAACCACCCCGAGCTTATATCACCTTTCCCATTTCTATGACGTGCTAGACAGTTCTCATTCATGGTCACCTGTGTGACTGCAGTCAGATGGTGGCTGGGGCTGAAGCCATCCCAGGTTTCTTCACTCATATGACTCATGTCTGGGCTGGAATGACTGGAGGAACTGGGAACTGGTCAGGCTTCTTTGCTTGTGGCCTCTTCCTTCACGGCTAGGTTGGACTTCCTCACATCATGGCAGTCTCAGACCGTGAAAACTTGAAAACTTCATTCATGGATGCCACTTCCTCCCAGAAAAGCATCATGAAAAGTCCAGGCAAAAGCCACAAGGTTTCCCAGGACTTAGCAATGGAAGGCTCAGAACATTCTTTCCTTTATAAGTTTATTCATTTTATAGTTATTGCACACAACATATTGTTTTAAAATATGCATATATTGTGATATGGCTAAATCAAGCTAGTTAACATATGTATCACCTCACGTATTCATTATTTTTTGTCTTGAGAACGCTTCAAATCTACTCTCTTAGAAATTCTCAAGAATACAATATGTTGTTCTTAACAATATCCAGTAAATCACTTGAACATATTCGTCTTATCTAATTGAAATTGTATACTCTTTAACCAATATCACCTCAGTTCTTCCCCTGCACAATCCCTTGGCAAACACCAACCTACTCTCTGCCTCTAAGCTTGACTTTTCTAGATTCCACATAGAAGTGAGATCGTGAAGAATCTGCCTTTCTGTACTTGGCTGGTTTCACTTCACATAATCTCCTCCAGGTTCATCCATGTTGTGACAAATGGCAGGATGACAGGACTTCCTTCTTTTTTAAGATTGAGTAATATTCCACTGCGTATATGTTCCACATTTTTTTAATCCATTCATTTATTGATGGACACTTAGGTTGATCCCCTGTCTTGGCTATTGTCAATATTCCTATAATGAATATGGGACTGCAGATATCTCTTTGGCATATTTATTTCATCTCCTTTGGCTATATATTCAGTAGTGGGGTTGCCAGATCATTTAGTAGGCCTATTTTTATTTTTTTTTTATTTTATTTTTTTTTTATTTTTTTTTTTTTGAGACGGAGTCTCGCTCTGTGGCCCAGGCTGGAGTGCAGTGGCCGGATCTCAGCTCACTGCAAGCTCCGCCTCCCGGGTTCGGGCCATTCTCCTGTCTCAGCCTCCTGAGTAGCTGGGACTACAGGCGCCCGCCACCTCGCCCGGCTAGTTTTTTTGTATTTTTTAGTAGAGACGGGGTTTCACCGTGTTAGCCAGGATGGTCTCGATCTCCTGACCTAGTGATCCGCCCGTCTCGGCCTCCCAAAGTGCTGGGATTGAGGAACAGTCACACTGTTTTCCAAAATGGCTGTACAATTTACATTCCTACCAACAGTGTACAAAGATTCCCTTTATTCTACATCTCCAACATGGTTGTCGTTTGTCTTTTTGATAATAGCCATCCTAACAGGTATGAGGCGATATCTCTTCGTGGTTTCAATTTGCGTTTCTTTGACAATTAGGGATTTTTTTTTTTAGCATTTTTTCATATGCCTATTGGCTGTTTGTGTCTTCTTCTGAGAAATGTCAATTCAGGTTCTTTGTCTATTTTTTAAATCGGATTATTTGTTTTATACTATTGAGTTGTTTGGGTTTCTTATATATTTCAGATATTAACCCTGTATCAGTTGTATGGCTTGCAAATATATTGCCCAATTCTCTAGGTAGTTTCTTCATTCTATTGATTGTTTCCTTGGCTGCGCAGAAACTTTTTCATTTGAAGTAATCCCATTTGTCTATTTTTGGTTTTGTTGTCCAGAATATCCTTTCTGCCACAATGTATTGATCCAGCAAATCAGTAAGTCCATCCCAGATTCAGAGGAAGGGAAATTAGACTCCACCATTGAATGGGAAGAGTAGCAAACAATTTGCAGCCATCTTTATTCTACCACACTCCTCTTGTGTAGAAACATCGCCTCTACCAACGGCCTACTTAGTCTTTTGACAACCTAATAAACATATGCCATTCACATTCAGATTGTCTTTCTTTTCCTCAAAACAATCAAAGAATTAGCCCATGTTTATTGGGGGCTTATCATGTAAAAATGTGTCCTGCTTGGTCCACCATGTACCATATACCATACACAACACACAATGTGCTGAGCTTTCCCTCTAGGAGCATGCATTCAAGATAAGGTGTCACATTATTCCATTCGTAATAGCTTAATTAACTGTTAGAGTGAGATTTGACAAGCAGTCCCAGTACATAAAATAGGCCAAGGTAGGACTATTTGGGCTACAGTGAGAGCTCCAGAGCACCTCTGCTGAATCCCAGCTCAGAATCACAGTGTGCATAACGTCACAGTGGATGAAGAAAGAAAATAAAGGGCAATGAAATATTTCTTCTCCCTAGAAGCAGCTTTCTTGATAAAAAATATATGAACCTTGGCCGGGTGTGGTGGCTCACCCCTGTAATCCCAATATTTTGGGAGGTTGAGATGGGCGGATCACTTGAGGTTAGGAGTTCAAGAACAGCCTGGCCAACATGGTGAAAGCCCATTTCTACTTAAAATACAAACAATTAGCCAGGCATGGTGGTGCACACCTGTAGTCCCAGCTACTTGGGAGGCTGAGGCAGGAGAATCTCTTGAACCTCAGAAGGTGGAGGCTGCAGTGAGCTGAGATCGCATCACTGGACTCCAGCCTGGGTGACAGAGTGAGGCTCCATCTATATATACACATATATATAGATATAGATATATGAGAACCTGGCCTTATGGGAGAGCTAGTAGAGTAATAAAAATTTTTAGCATATTAATGAGTTTATTAAAAATCTATGTCAATTTGACTTAGGCAAAAAAAAAAAAAGGTCAAAGTCCTAGGAGTTAGCTTGTTTCAGGTAGGGCTGGATCCAGGGGCTCACAAGATATCCTATAGTAATTAACATGTAATATACTAATTAATACAGGTTGAGTCTCCCCAGCTTTCACTTGTCCTGGCTTCACTCCCAGGGGCACTTTCTCTCTGTCCTTGTGGAGACAGGATGGCCATCAGCAGTTCCAGGCTTACTTCTGCTGTTGTGCTGTTTCCCCAGATCGTTTCCACGAAATGTAGCTATAGTTGGCCTTACTTGAGCCCAATGCTCAGAGCACATAATCAGAGTGGTCAGCGGATGTCCTGCCCTGACTAGACGTCCAGGGAGTCAAATGTACCCTGGAGCCCCAGGTGAGCTGGTGAGGTCACTTGTATTGAGAATGAAGGACAACTGGCTCCCCAAATGGACTAGGTTCTCTTGCAAAAACAAACAAACAAACAAACAAACAAACAAAAAGGTGGCCTGAAAGCTGCGGAGGCAAAAACACCCACACAGAACGGAAAGTACAGCATAAAACTGAGTGACGGGGGAAAAGAGGCCAGGTCTGGAGGAGAGAGGCAACGCCTGGTTTCTCCACACGAGCTGAGAGGCATGGCCAGCTGTCTAGGTCTTGCCTGCCAGTCAGTGAACTTCTCTTGAAAGTGGTCCCGGGGCTGAGCACAGTGGCTCACACCTGTAATCCCAGTCCTTTGGGAAGCCAAGACAGGCGGATCACTTGAGCTCAGGAATTCAAGACCAGCCTGGCCAATATGATGAAACCCCATCTTTACAAAAAATACAAAAAAAAAAAAAAAACTAAATAAATAAATAGCCGAGTGTGGTGGCACGCACCTGTGGTCCCAGCTACTTGGGAGGCTGACGTGGGAGGGTCACTTTAGCCCAGGAGGTGGAGGTTGCAGTGAGCTGAGATCAAACCACTGAACTTCAGCCTAAGCTACAAAGTGAGACCCTGTCTCAGCAAAATAAAAAGGGATCGCTGCATCCCTGGGAGGAGGCTCAAAGTCAGAGGTTAACCCTTGTCCTGTACCCCATCACCAGCCAGTTCTCCAGCACCAAGATGTTCTCTGAGCTTGCAGAGCACCCAGACATGTCCTAAAGAGCTTTTCAGTGGGTGCTTTGGCCTGAAAGAAAGCCAGGGAAAGAGAAACACAACTGCCACGTGGCATTCTGAAACATTGCCATTAAGTTTAATGCCTTCGTAACAAAGAATACCACGTTTATTATCACAAATAAATCCACGGATTTAACACCCATCAGGCTTTAGATTTTATTTTTCCATATAAAATAAATATGGCCAGAGTATAAGATTATGACGGCACCGTTATTTTCGAAAACTATTTAATTTCAGCACAGCCTAACTGCCCCATGCTGGACACGGGAGGGGACCACCCCACTCCTGGAGGAACATTGGTCCCACTGACTGCAAAAGCCAACAAGGTAAGCTTCCCCATGCAACTGCTGGGTTTCATCACTGTTTAATGAATTGTTGCACTCTTTATAGGATAAACAATAAATTGCACATGATTTATCATATTACTCAATAAATCATGGGACAAATCATTAGGCAGAGTGATAAAATCAAGTGTTTTAGAAATAAGTTAATCTATGATGCCAATGTGTAAACTAAACAGTTGCTTAAAAACCCTATTTACTAATCATTTTTACATAAAGAAAGATTAATGATTATGTAGATTAAATGTGTATTTACTCCTATAAACATCAGACAGCCATGTGCCCCGCTGGCCTTTTCTTTTTAGCAAAGGCCCCCCGAAAGCATTGCTCTCTTAACAAAATTTCATTTGGGATTTGGCGCGCCGGGGAAGGGAGGGTGGAGAAGCCTGGGCAGGAGGAAGAAGTGGTTAATGAGAAGCATGTCAGTGGAGGGGTCTGGTGCAGAGGCTGTTCTCACCGTAAATTTTGAACTACACTAATTAACACTTACATTAGGGCTTGGAGACAGGTTCCAATGCTGCTTGCTTCTCCCATCTGCCCGTGACCTAGCGCTCTTTCTCACTTGTGACAACTATGTTTATAGCTTCTCTGCCCATCGAGCTGGCTGGCACATCGAATTACCCTCAAGAGTCCATGGGCATCACGTCACATTTGCGTGCCCGATATCATACGTGACGAGTTGTGCCACCGCTAGGGCCTTTAATGCACATCCCACAGACGGCCAGCCCCTGGAATGCATAGGCAGATATTAAGCTAAATCTTTTTGGAGTCAAGCTTGTTTCACGTCAGTTACACAAACATATTGGTTCCCTTAAAAGAACAAATGCTTTGTGAGTAAGGAAACGACTCCAGGAACAGAAACCTGAGAAATCATTCTCAGTGTCAATTCAACCCTTCCTTCTGAAGGCCTTTTATCTTAGGGGAATGAGGGGAGAAACTGTTTGGCTTCTAGAATATGAGTTTTGGACTACATTTATTATAAACTGGACATTATTAAGCAATGTCAAGGGAGAGAAAGGGTGTGCCCTGGCTAGTGTAGCAGGGAAGATGATCAGAATATCAGAGAAGGTGTTTTTCTCTCTCGCCACTAAAATATTTTCATTTTGAAAATGCCTACTTGTGTGTGATTCCTCTGACTTCGAATTCCTCTAGCACAGCAAATCGGACCCTGGAGCTGATCCAAACAACGCAGAGGGAAGTAAAGGCACTTCGATGTGTTCTTACACCTTCTCTTTTGCAAGAAGTCATGCTAGATTGCTTGAGAAAGTGCTAATCACCGAGGTTTGGGAACCCCCCATTCCTGGTGCCCAACAAAACAGTTGTTGAGAGGTTGGGTAACGGATGGGAGAAGAGAGAGGCTCCAAGAACTGCACTGTGTTATTTTTCTGACAAGCTCTAAAAAATGAAATGGATAAATTTTACTGACAACTTCAGCTTCAATGAACTACCTGGAAAATATTGCCTCCAAGGCAGAAATCCAAGCCATGAGCTTTTACACATGGTCTTTAGCCCTTCCCAAGAGGCAAAGCACAAGGGGTTATGGGAGGAACAGAACAGGAGTTCCAGCTCCTTGTACATGGCCTTCCCCTGAGGAGCCACTAGCTGCAGAGTGGAGTATAACTCTCAGACATGGAGAAACTGAACCCAACTACCAAGATAAAACAAGAAAAAGGTGCAAAGCAATGCCCAGAAAAGAATAGACCAAGTGACAGCCACACTGCATCCTCTTTTCTCCTCTTATCCAACCCACCTCAAAATCTACTCTGAGTCACATTTCAAATACCACCTGTATCAGTCAAGGGGAGGTTGAGTTTTGCTTCAGCAACATGAAAGATCAGAATCTCCGTAGCTTAAAGTGAAATTTTATTTCTTGTTCCTGTAACATCACCACGGGCCCAGGGAACTGGCTAGGACAACTGTCCTCTTTGTGGAAGCATAGCAATTGGTTTAATGTTATCTTCATAGCATTTATGAAATTTGCTAGTAACTGAAGAAAAGAGCATTCAGAAGCAGGTGCTTCAGTGCTTTCACCAGAATGGACACACCTTTTTACTGGCCAGAATGAACCACGTGGCCAAGCCTAACTTCACCAATGGGAAAATATAACTCTCCTTTAGCCAGAAGTAGAGAAGAACCAGATATTGAGACATATTCATCATATTGATCACACAACCCACTTCCTAGAACCCCCTTTCTCTGCAGCCACCTCATTCCCTGCAAAATCTGAAAAGCAAAGCTTTTATTTGTAGGGCTCATTTCCCAATATCTTGCTGTTACAATGGGGACCTCTTTCATCCTTAGAACTGTGGTTTATGTCTCTGTCAGGGACAGTGAGAAGCAAATGCGTGTAGTGCTTAACTTTGCAAAGAAGAAATACGGTGGCCAAGAATGTGAATTCTGGAGCCAGACTGCCTGCCCTTGAACCCCAGCTCTGCCACTTACTGCCTCTGTGATCTTGGGCAAGTTATTCACTTCTCTACGCCTCAGTTCACTAATCTGAAATATGGGACTGGTGATGGTGCCTAACTAATAGGGTTATTGTGAGGATTAATTATGCTAATACTCATGACAGTCTAGTAAGGATGCCTGGCACTGAGTGAGGGCTATATACGTGTTTTCTGTGACTATAATGCTTCACTGTCAACAAAGAACACTCTATAAAGTGCTCCACTGGCCTGATTGGTCATTGTAACTAATCTGAGAGACCATCTTACTCCCTGCATCCTTCATCCTCTCCCCATCCCAGACAGAGGCCGGAAGGATTCTGTGCTTAAAGGCTGAGGAAGTCCTTTGGAAGTGAAATTTGGGTGAGTGGTGGTGGTGGTGGATTATTTGCTCTGCATGTGAAAATGGGAGGATTTTGAAAGAATGTGGCAGAAACAGTCATGCCTGCCAAAGAGTCCATATGTCCCCTACATTCCCTAGCTTTCTTGTAGTTAAAGGGGCCTTATGACTAGCCATAGCCAGTGAGCTAGGGGCAGAAGCAACATAGCCACATTCTGAGCACAAGGTCTGCTTGCAGATGCAAGGTCCTCTAGAATTCTGCTGTCCCATCACAATCACTGTTATGTCACCGCATTGTGAAGGCAACAGCTGGATTGCTGTATGACACCAGAGGATGCTCGTGGAATTGTATATGTGAAAACTTTTGCTAAGTTAACCCTGGAGGTTTTACAGGGGTTTGCTGTGATGGCACATCCTAGCCTAACCTGACTACGACAAGGAGTTTGGCTCCTAAAAGCGATAGCAAAGAACAGGGAAGATGGTCAAGCTACAAGTTGGAGTGTCTGAACATTTCTTAAAACCAAGAGTAGTTCATGACAATCTTAAGGCGTTTTGCATTGCTATGGTGTATATGCCTTCCATCTCTCCTTTTCTGTTTTGTTTTACTGTGTTTATTGTTTTATTTTGTAAGTTTATGCACAGGAAGAGCAACTAAAGAAAGAGACTGCGCTCTATATTTAGGCTAACACCAGCACAATGATAAA
The DNA here is from genome assembly GCF_049350105.2 of Macaca mulatta. NCBI lineage: Eukaryota > Metazoa > Chordata > Mammalia > Primates > Cercopithecidae > Macaca > Macaca mulatta. The sequence goes on from NC_133424.1 coordinate 42,994,255, forward strand.
GAGAGAGCTACACGTCAAAACCTGAGCTTTGCAGTAGAAAGTTAGAGCTAGACGTACTTAGGATAACATCACAATACACCCTCTTAGATGTCTTAGAGGGAACCTTAAACTCTCCACAGGATATACAGCAAAAGATTAGTCAGTCTGATGCTATCTTAAGAGGTAGGCTGAACTTAGCTCACAAAAGCCTAAATTAGGATGAACAGTAATTAATATCATCTCACATGCAGAGGACAAGGAAACAAAAAGGATTCAGAGAGACTGAGTAACTTTCTGAAAATCACCCAGAAAGAAATGCAGTGAATCCAGGACTCAGATGTTTTGCTCCTAAGGTAATATTTATATGTAGGCCAATCTCCGTTGAGTCAAGTTTGTCAATAATCCCCATGTTGCTAAATCCAGCGGTCAATTCTCAGGCCTTGGTTGTTGGACATACCTGCATCATTTGATGCAACTGACTATTTTCTCTTCTCTGGAGAACTCCTTTCAATTGGCTTTCAGAGCACAATGCTCTTGGGTATCCTCCTGCAACACTTGCTGCAACCTTTTAGTCGCTTTTGCTGAATTTCCTTCTTGTTTTCTCAACCACCGTGTTGAGGGTGCTTCAGAGTTCAGTTTTTGTTTTGTGTTGGTGGTGGGGAGAAGGTCTCACTCTGTCGCCCAGGCTGGAGTGCAGTGGCAGCATCATGGCTCAACTGCAGCCTAGAACTTCTAGGCTCAAGTAGTCCTCCCACCTCCCAGCTTCCTGAGTAGCTGGGACTACAGGTGTGTGCCACCACGCCCAGTTAATTTTTGTATTTTTTGTAGAGACAGACAGGATTTTGCCATGACGTCCATGCTGGTGTTGAACTCCTGGGCTCAAGTGATTTTTCTGCCTTGGTCTCCCAAAGTGCTAGGATTATAGACGTGAGCCACCATGCTGGGCCCAGAGTTCAGTTTTTAGATGTATGTTCTAGATATTCATTTTCTTGACAACTTCGTCTAGTTTCATAGTTTTAAATGCCATCTGTATACTGATAAACCTAACAAATGTAAAACTCTCGGCCTCTCCTTTGAATTTCAGAACTGCATCTCCAGCTGCTACCTGGCATGGCTACTTAGCTGTCTAACGGGCATCTCACAGATTTAACATGTCCAGTGCTGGGCATCCAATCTTCCTCTCTTCTCCAACCTACTCCTGCACAGTTTTCTACATTTCAGCCAACTGCAGTTCCAACCTTCCCATTGCTCAGCCCAAAACCCTGGAGTCCTCCCCAACGATTTTATTTCTCTTTCATTCTGTATCCAGCCCATGAGCAAATCCTCTTGGTTCTTGGGAGTTTCAAACAGCACAACAGCAGCCATCGTGGTCCAAGCCATCACCTTGACTCGCCTGCACTCTTGTGTTCACCTCTTGGTTGGTCTCCTTGTGTCATCTTTTTCAAGCCTTTGCTGAAGCATCACCTGCAATATGAAGCTTTCCTTGGCCACCAAATTTAAAATGGATCATCTCCCCTTTCCGTGACACCCCTTAGACCCTTTCCCCCAGCACCCAGAACCTTCTCTCATGTTACATCATTTTCTTACTAATTTTGTTGAGACTTCATCTCCCTGCTACTGGAAACTGAGCTCCAGAGGAGCTGGGATAATTTGCTGTGTCCTAGGACGTAGAATCAGGATAATACATGGCACAGAGGAGATGCACAATAACTTTCATTCAATTAGTGAATATTCAGGACTCATGTGCTCCGCAGCCTGACCTGCCACACTCTACTCTCTCCGTCTAGTCACAATCTGGCTGTTGAATTCCTTCTTACCCTAGCTTTTCTCTCCACCCAGGTGTTTCAGGCTGGTGTCTTGAAGGACAGGCTTTGTCACTTCTCTGCCAGCTCCCCTACATCCTAATTCCTAAACATCCTTCCTGGCTTCTGCAGCAGCAGATCATAGGATCGTCTCTGTCCATTCATCAGCCTCAAGGCCCTGATATGCTTTTCCATTCGCCAAGCTCATACTCTGCTTGGTTGAAACTAGGATTGGAAATTTTATGGTCCAGGAATCCCTTTTCCTTTGCTGTGACATTTTTTTCCTGACTGCTCCAGCCCATATTGAACTGACTTCCCCCATACCTAAATTATTTTAGGGAGTGGATAATAACAATAAGCACTTACATACATTTCTCCTTGAATGTCTGTAACAATATTAGAGAGATATTATTATTATTATCTTATCAAGAAAACTGAGGCCCAGAGAAGTTAACTAGTTAACCAAGTTACTGTGAGATAATAGAGTAAAAATTCTAATGCAGGTTGGTCTAAATTCACAACTTGTGCCCTTTGACACTTTCTTACTTACTGTCAGAACCAAAGTTAAATTCTTGGTCACTTCTAATTATTTCCTGGAAGTGGGATTCAAGTTCCCTGGGGGCTCATATACAGGAATGACCATACCCCCAATCTGTCTGTGACCTCTTTGGAGCCTGGTTTAGTGGAGTCTTTCTGGCAGATTCATCAGGCTCAGTAGCCTTTGGTGGGAAAGGAAGAAAATGGGACAACTTTGTGAATCATTGTATAAGAAAGAACATCCTGATAGAAAACTGCCCTGCGTGGAAACTAGAAAACCCTATTCCCTTCCCCTCCTGCTTCACTACTGCACCTTGGTGGAAACCACAATGGCACATGCATGCTTATTATGATAGGAAAGAAAGAGATGGATAGGTGTGATTTTTTATTTTCCAACCAAATGATTTTTCTGCTCCTTAAGTGATATTTTAAGAGACTATTGTTACTGAGGAAGCAGCCTCCTGTAGATCTGGAAGCAGCCAGTATAAATCTAACCATCCACCTACCTATGTATTTAGTCCCAGGGAAGATACAAAGTCTCTCCCTTGTAGGGATTATGAAGAAGCAGATACAAGTGACAAATCAAAGAACAAGGTAAGTGACTATATTCATGCACTGTGCTTCTAGTTTGTAAGGCATGTTCTCATAAATTTTATAGGCACTGTACTAGTGAAGAACTTTGAACAAGTTCATAGACTAAGTACACAGATGATTCAGGGTTGAAATCCAGTTTTCAGACTACAAGTTCAACGTGTTGCACCAATACATACTGGAAGGTTCCATCCCGATGCCCACATAAGTAATACACTCAGACAATAGATGGTGTCTGCTCTTATCTCTTTATTAATTGCCTTGTGAAGGTCAAAACTTAACTACTAGCTTCTTTGTGCTGTTATTTAGGGACTCCCCAGGAACTGCCACCTTGCCTTGAGTTTCCAACATGCCTGGCATCCCGGCATCCCTGGACGGTAGAAATTACATCTTGCACATCATTTATTTCCAAAGGAAGTCCAGCAATGCTCTGGAGACACAGCAAGGCTCAGAGACCAGTAACACTCTGCCTTGGCCATGCAATCTTCCCCAGCTGTTTTCATCCACACAGAACTGGCTCATCTTCAAACCAGGTATGCAGTAGGTGCTCAAAAAACACATGATAGATGAGGAAATATGGAGCAAATGCAATCGTGGGCTGCAGCGTCTCTTGTAACTCTTTGTCTACACCCAGCCTCCTGACAATTTCATTCCTTCTCGTGAATTTGCGACATGCATCAGTCCTGGGAACAAGAGATGGCTTGAGCATGTTTGGATCCATGTCTTCCAGCAGCCATGGGAATCAACTGCAGACCCTTTGAACATGACATGCCACTCAATTTTTTTGGTGCGATGGAAAATCCCACACCCCCATGATGGCCCTGTCTCCAGCCCTTCCACCCTCACGTTGTCTCTCGATCCTTGATGTCAGCCGCCAACCTCTCAGACCAAGGCTTGGGACTTTGCCTTATACGATGCCTTTGATTACAGTGGGGGTCACTGTGAACAAGGATGGTAGAGTTGTTCAGAGGAGATTAAAAACCTTCCCCATGAGGCAGCCAGTCCATGCCCAAGCCAAGAAGAAAGCTAAGAGTCTCCACTCCCACTTTATGATCTAACCACTAGACTGAGCTCCTGTTACTTGACAAAAATGATTTGCTTTTAATTAAAATAGGAGCATAAATTATTTTTATCCTTGTATTATTGGGCGGTAAGTAAATTCACAGTAACTCACTGGATTTTTTAAAATCTATTTTAAATATAAACACACTGCCATATTTTCTGTGGGTTTGAAAGCTTATGTTAAGTTTGCAAATAAGTCAACTCCATAAAGATAACATCTTTCCCTAAAAAATGTGTTGCAATCTAATGGCATGCTATGGAAAATTAACATCTTATTAAGAAAATACATAAATTCTCCCTCCGTTGAAAAGGTCCAAGTAACGCTGAGCTTCTTACCTGCCCGTGAGACAAGATGAACTGACGGGGTGACCTCCAAGCTTCCAAACCCAGGCACCCCCCACCCCGGGAGTGTCCTCTGCCACCCTCACGGGACTCACATGCAACAAAAAGCTGTGATTTTATTTTGGGTCACGCTGAACTCTATTTTTGAACTTACCCTGCTACATGTCTGACAGGTCCTGCATTCACGGAGGGACCTGCATTACTCTGGTTCACCCTGAAAAGATGCCATCTCAGACAGGCTGCGTGGGAAGGTGCAGCCATCTCCCAGACCAGCTGCCTGTCTGAGCACCAGGGATCCAGGTGAACCCCGTAAGGATAAGGACATTCATAGCCAGATCTCACGTGGCCATAACAATTAGAGCTCAGTGATGGGGACAGAGCCCTGGACTTCCAACCCATTACAAGGAACATAAAAGCCCAAGGCCACAAAGGGCTAGGTATCATCTTGAGATGCAAAGAGAGCTCACTGTGCCCTGCTACCCAGGTGAATTCCCTTCTGGTTCTGCTTTCTATGTATCTTCTTTTCCCCACTCCACTAAAGAGTGCTTTAGGAGCCTAGCAGATGGACCTAGAGCCATGGCTCTTTCTTGTGCCTCAATGATACATGTTTTCAATACCCTGCCTGAGCCTTTGAGGGGTTCCACTGATGCCTCATCCAAGCCTGCATTCACCTTGCTTCCCCTCTTTCCCTCCTCCGACCACTGGTCTTCAGAACTCTTACCAAAATAAAAGGACTTATGTAAATACGAAAAGGGAAAAGCTGTCAAAACCTGCATGAGTTGTTTAAATACCATGAATAAGAACCAGTAACAATAGGCACATCAATGAAGATGTGTTTCCTTCAGACTTGGCCAGGTGCCACCCAACGCGAGTCCCCCAGAAAACGCTGCTCACTCGGCAAACAAGGGAGCTCGGTTCACCCGCCCCTTCCTGGCGCCCCCTCCCCAGGAAAACATTTTTGACAAGCAACTCATCTAGAGCCATTTCCCACAGCTTTCCTTTCATTTGCATTCTCATTAGAATAATGTGATTTCGCAAAGTGGGAATGTGTGTAAGTCCTCACCACCAGGAGGAAACGCTAAAACTCAGATTCCAGGGGACAGGGGAAGATCTGCCTGTGGGGACACAGGGCAGCCAGGAGGAGCCCAGCCAGGGCTTGGCATGCAGCACCAGCCAGGGTCAGTGAACGCCCACAGTGACGTCACAACCAAACAACCGGGACCTTATGAAAACCTCAAATTGACCCAAACCAGAAAGGAGGTTTCGAAATGGAAGAAACACATCCCCCACATTTTGAAAAATAGGCCCTGGCATCAGAAAACAGTAAAACAAAGTGTTTTCACGGAGAATGGGAAAAGCATGCCTTTTGCTTTCTCCTACTGCTTTGTTTTCTTGAACACGCTTGCCCCTAATTTGAAATTGCCACATGTCAA